>NW_026061959.1:0-300000 GCF_023897955.1 Schistocerca gregaria | reverse complement strand
CATGAGCTAGGACCTGAAGATTTTGCATGAAGGGAGGTCTAGCCACCGCGTTGCCCGGGAGAATGTGAAATGTGTTCATATGTATTGAAAATCTGAGAAATCCGCCCGTTTTCGTCATTTGCTATCGAATCGACGTAATGCCAGATCGTCATATCGGCTGCTCTTCTATCTGAAACGATTACATTTATCGTGTGCAAAGCTATGTCGCGTGGTGCGGTTTGCGGGGACACTAAAAGCACCATAATAGAATAGGGAAAAAGCTTCTGAGTTGATGTGATAGCCAGTTAGAAGGTACAATCCAAGTTTTAGTTATCGATTATTGCCTTTTTAGACGGCTTTGGTGCCTTGGACATAAGCTAGGACCTTAAGATTTTGCATGAAGGGAGGTCTAGCAGCCGCGTTGCACGGAGGAATGTGAAAAGTGTTCATATGTAGTGAAGACCAGAGAAATCCTCCCGTTTTCGTCATTTGCTATCGAATCGACTGAATCCCAGATCGACATATTGGGCGCTCTTCTTTCTGAAACGGTTACATTTATCGTGTGCAATGCTATGTCGCATGCTGCGGTATGCGAGGACACTAAAGGCACCATAACAGAATACAGAAGAAGCTTCTAAGTTGATGTGATAGCCAGTTAGAAAGTACAATTCAAGTTTTAGTCATCGATTATTGACTTTTTAGACGGCTTTTGTGCGTTGGACATGAGCTAGGACCTTAAGATTTGGCATGAAGGGAGGTCTAGCAGCCGCGTTGCAGGGGGGAATGTGAAATGTGTTCATATGCAGTGAAAACATGAGATATCCGCCCGTTTTCGTCATTTGCTATCGAATCGACTTAAAGCCAGATCGTCATATTGGCCGCTCTTCGCTCTGAAACGATTACATTTATCGTGTGCTGATGAAGCTATGTCGCGCGCTGCGGAATGCCGAGACACTAAATGCACCATAATAGAACACAGAAGAAGCTACTAAGTTGATTCGATAGCCAGTACGAATCAGTACAATTCACGTTTTAGTTATCGATTATAGACTTTATAGACGGCTTTCGTGCGTTGGGCATGTGCTGGGACCTTAAGATCTTGCATGAAGGAAGCTCTAGCAGCCGCGTTGCTCGGGGGAATGTGAAAAGTGTTCATATGCAGTGAAGACCAGAGAAATCCTCCCGTTTTCGTCATTTGCTATCGAATCGACTGAATCCCAGATCGTCATATTGGGCGCTCTTCTTTCTGAAACGGTTACCTTTATCGTGTGCAATGCTATGTCGCGTCCTGCGGTATGCGGAGACACTAAAGGCACCATAACAGAATACAGAAGAAGCTGCTAAGTTGATGTGATAGCCAGTTAGAAAGTACAATTCAAGTTTTAGTCATCGATTATTGACTTTTTAGACGGCTTTTGTGCGTTGGACATGAGCTAGAACCTTACGATTTGGCATGAAGGTAGGTCTAGCAGCCGCGCTGCAGGGGGGAATGTGAAATGTGTTCATATGCAGTGAAAACATGAGAAATCCGCCCGTTTTCGTCATTTGCTATCGAATCGACTTAAAGCCAGATCGTCATATTGGCCGCTCTTCGCTCTGAAACGATTACATTTATCGTGTGCTGATGAAGCTATGTCGCGCGCTGCGGAATGCCGAGACACTAAATGCACCATAATAGAACACAGAAGAAGCTACTAAGTTGATTCGATAGCCAGCACGAATCAGTACAATTCACGTTTTAGTTATCGATTATTGACTTTATAGACGGCTTTCGTGCGTTGGGCATGAGCTGGGACCTTAAGATCTTGCATGAAGGGAGCTCTAGCAGCCGCGTTGCTCGAGGGAATGTGAGAAGTGTTCATATGTAGTGAAAACCTGAGAAACCCGCCCGTTTTCGTCATTTGCTATCGAATCGACTTAATGCCAGATCGTCAGATTGGACGCTCTTCTCTCTGAAACGGTTACATATATAGTGTGCAAAGTTACGTCGCGTGCTGCGGTATGTTTAGACACCAATAGCACCATAATAGACCACTGATGAAGCTTTTAAAATGATGTGATAGCCAGTACAAAGCACATTAATTCATGTTTTGGTTATCGATTATTGAATTTTAGACGGCTTTTGTGCCTTGGACATGAGCTAGGACCTTAAGATTTGGCATGAAGGGAGGTCTAGCAACCGCGTTGCAGGGGGGAATGTGAAATGTGTTCATATGCAGTGAAAACCTGAGAAATCCGCCCGTTTTTGTCATTTGCTATCGAATCGTCATAATTCCAGATCATCATTTTGGCCGCTCTTCTCTCTGACACGGTTACATTTATCGTGTGCAAAGCTATGTCGCGTGCTGCGGTATGCGGAGACACTAAAAGCACCATAGTAGAACACAGAAGAAGCATCTAAGTTGATGTTATAGCCAGTACGAAGCAGTGCAATTCAAGTTTTAGTTATCGATTATTGGCTTTTTAGAGGGCTTTGGTGCCTTGGACATGAGCTAGGACCTGAAGATTTTGCATGAAGGGAGGTCTAGCCACCGCGTTGCCCGGGAGAATGTGAAATGTGTTCATATGTATTGAAAATCTGAGAAATCCGCCCGTTTTCGTCATTTGCTATCGAATCGACGTAATGCCAGATCGTCATATCGGCTGCTCTTCTATCTGAAACGATTACATTTATCGTGTGCAAAGCTATGTCGCGTGGTGCGGTTTGCGGGGACACTAAAAGCACCATAATAGAATAGGGAAAAAGCTTCTGAGTTGATGTGATAGCCAGTTAGAAGGTACAATCCAAGTTTTAGTTATCGATTATTGCCTTTTTAGACGGCTTTGGTGCCTTGGACATAAGCTAGGACCTTAAGATTTTGCATGAAGGGAGGTCTAGCAGCCGCGTTGCACGGAGGAATGTGAAAAGTGTTCATATGTAGTGAAGACCAGAGAAATCCTCCCGTTTTCGTCATTTGCTATCGAATCGACTGAATCCCAGATCGACATATTGGGCGCTCTTCTTTCTGAAACGGTTACATTTATCGTGTGCAATGCTATGTCGCATGCTGCGGTATGCGAGGACACTAAAGGCACCATAACAGAATACAGAAGAAGCTTCTAAGTTGATGTGATAGCCAGTTAGAAAGTACAATTCAAGTTTTAGTCATCGATTATTGACTTTTTAGACGGCTTTTGTGCGTTGGACATGAGCTAGGACCTTAAGATTTGGCATGAAGGGAGGTCTAGCAGCCGCGTTGCAGGGGGGAATGTGAAATGTGTTCATATGCAGTGAAAACATGAGATATCCGCCCGTTTTCGTCATTTGCTATCGAATCGACTTAAAGCCAGATCGTCATATTGGCCGCTCTTCGCTCTGAAACGATTACATTTATCGTGTGCTGATGAAGCTATGTCGCGCGCTGCGGAATGCCGAGACACTAAATGCACCATAATAGAACACAGAAGAAGCTACTAAGTTGATTCGATAGCCAGTACGAATCAGTACAATTCACGTTTTAGTTATCGATTATAGACTTTATAGACGGCTTTCGTGCGTTGGGCATGTGCTGGGACCTTAAGATCTTGCATGAAGGAAGCTCTAGCAGCCGCGTTGCTCGGGGGAATGTGAAAAGTGTTCATATGTAGTGAAAACCTGAGAAACCCGCCCGTTTTCGTCATTTGATATCGAATCGACTTAATGCCAGATCGTCAGATTGGACGCTCTTCTCTCTGAAACGGTTACATATATAGTGTGCAAAGCTACGTCGCGTGCTGCGGTATGTGGAGACACCAATAGCACCATAATAGAACACTGATGAAGCTTTTAAAATGATGTGATAGCCAGTACGAAGCACATTAATTCATGTTTTGGTTATCGATTACTGAATTTTAGACGGCTTTTGTGCCTTGGACATGAGCTAGGATCTTAAGATTTGGCATGAAGGGAGGTCTAGCAGCCGCGTTGCACGAGGGAATGTGAAATGTGTTCATATGTAGTGAAAACCTGAGAAATCCGCCCGTTTTTGTCATTTGCTATCGAATCGTCATAATTCCAGATCATCATTTTGGCCGCTCTTCTCTCTGACACGGTTACATTTATCGTGTGCAAAGCTATGTCGCGTGCTGCGGTATGCGGAGACACTAAAAGCACCATAGTAGAACACAGAAGAAGCATCTAAGTTGATGTTATAGCCAGTACGAAGCAGTGCAATTCAAGTTTTAGTTATCGATTATTGACTTTTTAGAGGGCTTTGGTGCCTTGGACATGAGCTAGGACCTTAAGGTTTTGCATGAAGGGAGGTCTAGCCACCGCGTTGCCCGGGAGAATGTGAAATGTGTTCATATGTATTGAAAACCTGAGAAATCCGCCCGTTTTCGTCATTTGCTATCGAATCGACGTAATGCCAGGTCGTCATACTATCCGCTCTTTTTTCTGCAACGGTTACATTTAACGCGTGCTAAGCTATGTCGCGTGCTGCGGTATGCGGAGGCACTAAAAGCACCCTAAAAGAACACAGAAGAAGCTTCTAAGTTGATGTGATAGTCAGTGCGAAGCAGTACAATTCAAGTTCTAGTTATCGATTACAGACTTTTTAGACGGCTTTGGTGGCTTGGACGTGAGCTAGGACTTTACGATTTTCCATGAAGGGAGGTCAAGCAGCCGCGTTGCTCGGGGCTAATGTAAAAGTGTTCATATGTAATGAAAATCTGAGAAATCCGTCCGTTTTCGTCATTTGCTATCGAATCGACTTAACGCCAGATCGTCATATTGGCCGCTTATTTCTCTGAATTGGTTACATTTATCGTGTGCAAAGCTATGTCGGGTGATGTGGTATGCGGAGACACTAAAAGCAACATAACAGAACACAGAAGAAGCTTCTAAGTTGATGTGATAGCCAGTACGAAGCAGTACAATTCAAGTTCTATTTATCGATCATTGACTTTTTAGACGGCTTTGGTGCCTTGGACATGAGCTCGGACCTTACGATTTTGCATGAAGCGAGCTCTAGCAGCTGCGTTGCGCGTGGAAATTTGAAGAATGTTCACATGTAGTAAAATCCCGAGAAATCCGCCCGTTTATGTCATTTGCTATCGAGTCGACTTAATGCCAGATCGTCATATCGGCCGCTCTTCTATCTGAAACGATTACATTTATCGTGTGCAAAGCTATGTCGCGTGCTGCGGAATGCCGAGATACTAAAAGCACCATAATAGAACACAGAAGAAGCTTCCAAGTTGATGTGATAGCCAGTTTGAAGCAGTACAATTCAAGTTTTAGTTTACAATTATTGACTTTTTAGACGGCTTTATTGCCTTGGACATGAGCTAGGACCTTAAGATTTTCCATGAAGGGAGGTCTAGCAGGCGCGTTGCTCGGATGAATGTGAGAAGTGTTCATATGTAGTGAAGACCAGAGAAATCCTCCCGTTTTCGTCATTTGCTATCGAATCGACTGAATCCCAGATCGTCATATTGGGCGCTCTTCTTTCTGAAACGGTTACATTTATCGTGTGCAATGCTATGTCGCGTGCTGCGGTATGCGGAGACACTAAAGGCACCATAACAGAATACAGAAGTAGCTTCTAAGTTGATGTGATAGCCAGTTAGAATGTACAATTAAAGTTTTAGTTATCGATTATTGACTTTTTAGACGGCTTTTGTGCGTTGGACATGAGCTAGGACCTTAAGATTTGGCATGAAGGGAGGTCTAGCAGCCGCGTTGCAGGGGGGAATGTGAAATGTGTTCATATGCAGTGAAAACATGAGAAATCTGCCCCTTTTCGTCATTTGCTATCGAATCGACTTAAAGCCAGATCGTCATATTGGCCGCTCTTCGCTCTGAAACGATTACATTTATCGTGTGCTAAACTATGTCGCGCGCTGCGGAATGCCGAGACACTAAAAGCACCATAATAGAACACAGAAGAAGCTTCTAAGTTGATGTGATAGCCAGTACGAATCAGTACAATTCACGTTTTAGTTATCGATTATTGACTTTATAGACGGCTTTCGTGCGTTGGGCATGAGCTGGGACCTTAAGATCTTGCATGAAGGGAGCACTAGCAGCCGCGTTGCTCGGGGGAATGTGAAAAGTGTTCATATGTAGTGAAAACCTGCGAAACCCGCCCGTTTTCGTCATTTGCTATCGAATCGACTTAATGCCACATCGTCAGATTGGACGCTCTTCTCTCTGAAACGGTTACATTTATAGTGTGCAAAGCTACGTCACGTGCTGCAGTATGCGGAGACACCAATAGCACCATAATAGAACACTGATGAAGCTTTTACGTTGATGTGATAGCCAGTACGAAGCAGATTAATGCATGTTTTGGTTATCGATTATTGAATTTTAGACGGCTTTGGTGGCTTGGACATGAGCTAGGACCTTAAGATTTTCCATAAACTGAGGTCTAGCAGCCGCGTTGCGCGGAGGACTGTGAAAAGTGTTCTTATTTAGTGAATACCTGAGAAATCCGCCCGTTTTCGTCATTTGCTATCGAATCGACTGAATGCCAGATCGTCATGTTGGCCGCTCTTCTCTCCGAAACGGGTACGTTTATCGTGTGTAAAGCTATGTCGCGTGCTGCGGTATGCGGAGACACTAAAAGCACCATAGTAGAACACAGAAGAAGCATCTAAGTTGATGTTATAGCCAGTACGAAGCAGTGCAATTCAAGTTTTAGTTATCGTTTATTGACTGTTTAGACGGCTTTGGTGCCTTGGACATGAGCTAGGACCTTAAGATTTTGCATGAAGGGAGGTCTGTCAGCCACGTTGCATGGGAGAATGTGAAAAGTGGAATCGACTTAATGCCAGATCGTCACATTGGCCGCTTTTCTCACTGCAACGGTTACATTTATCGTCTGCAAAGCTATGTCATGTGTTGCGGCAATGCGAAAGAACTAAAAGCACCATAGTAAATACAGGGGAAGCTTCTAAGTTGGTGTAATCGGCCAGTAAGAAGCACTACAATTCTAGTTTTAGCTATCGAATTTTGACTTATTAGCCGGTTCTGATTCCTCAAACATGAGCTAGGACCTGAACCGAGGTCTGTCAGCCACGTTGCACAGGAGAATAAGAAACGTGTTTATATTTAGTAATAAACTGAGAAATCCGCCCGTTTTCGTCATTTGCTATCGAATCGACTTAACGCCAGATAGTCACGTTGGCCGCATTTCTCTCTGCAATGGTTACATTTATCATCTGCAAAACTATATCGTGTCCTTCGCTATGCTTAGACACTAAAAGAACCATAGAAGAACACAGAAGAAGACTCAGAAGATGTAATCGGCCAGTACGAAGCAGTACAATTCACATTTTACTTATAGATTATTGACTTAGTAGCCGGCTTTGGTTATTTGGACATGCTCTATGACCTTGAGATTGTTCATGAAACGAGGTCTGTCTGCCACGTTACGCGGGAGAATGTGAAAAGTGTTCATTTGTAGTAAAAACCTGAGAAATCCGACCGTTTTCGTCATTTTCTATTTAATCGACTTATTGCCAGATCGTCACATTGGCCGCTTTTCTCTCTGAAACTGTTACATATATCGAATGCAAGCTTATGTCGCGTGCTGCGTTATGCGGAGACATTCAAAGCATCACATTAGAACACAGATGAAGCTTCTCTGTTGGTGTAATCGGCGAGAAAGAACCAGTAAGAAGCAGTACAATTCAAATTTTAGTTATCATTTATTTACATATTAGCCTGCTTCGGTATCTGGGACATGAGCTAGGGCCTTAAGATTTTGCATGAAACGCGGTCTGGACGCCACGTTGCACGGGAGGATGTTAAAAGTGTTGATTTGTAGTAAAAACCTGAGAAATCCGACCGTTTTCTTCATTTGCTGTCGAATCGACTTATTGCCAGATCGTCACATCGGCCGTTTTACTCTCTGAGACGGTTACATTTATCGTCTGCAAACTTATGTCGCCTTCTGCGGTTTGCGGAGACACTAAAAGCACCACAGTAGAAGACAGAAGAAGGTGTTAAGAAGATGTAACCGGCCAGTAAGAAGCAGTACAATTCAAGTTTTAGTTATCGATTACTGACTTATTAGCCGGCTTTGGTGCCTTGGACATGATCGAGGACCTTAAGCTTTTGCATCAAACGAGGTCTGAACGCCACGTTGCACGGGGAAATGTGAAACATGTTAATATGTAGTAAAAACCTTAGAAAACCTTTCCCATTTCTTTAAGTTCCGTTAGTACAATAAGAATCTGTTAAAAAACTGACTACAATAATCATAATCTTGCTGTACAAGTTAAGTAACTACTATTATTAACAGTATTTATCAACAGCAAATATAATAAAAGCTAAAACAGAAAGATTATCAAACGTCTAATGGCACAGTAACGAAACTGAAAACAGTTCGCGACAATTTCTTCTGAAATTATTGCACCAGTAAACAACAAGAACACCGATTGAAGACTACTAAAGTTCCAAAATAAACCACTATACACAAACAACTAATTAGTACTTAGCTTTGGATGCGCCGCTACAGCTGCAACTGGTCAGCGCGGAATGTAAACACAGGTAAGAGGTTAAGTTCCTCGATACGAAACACTCACAAATATCAGGTCACAACACAAGAAACGCGGAGGTGAATAAAGAAACCACTAATAAGTATCTTGTATAGTAAATATTATCACAAAAACCGTTAAAATATGTATCTGAAACCTATAAATGTATGAAAACTTAGAGAGCGATTTCACACGCACTCACGCGCCTAATCGTAATGCCAGATCGTCGCAGTGGCAGCTTTGCTCACGGAACTGTTTACATATACATCTGGAAACTTACGTCATGTGCTGCGGTATGCGGTCGCACCACAAACAACAAAATAGGGGCTTCTAATTTGATGCAAGCGGCAGGTAAGAAGTTGTACTACTCAAGTTTTAGGTATCGAAAATTCAACTGTAGGCCGGTTCTGGTGTCTTGCAGTTGATAGAGGACCTTGGAACATGTCTGTCTTTTTACCCCCCCCCCCCCCTCGTAAGATGACTGTCTACGTACACCCGCCTCCCCTCGTAATATGTCTGTCTACCTACTCACGCCTTCCGAAAATGTGTGTCTACCCACTTCCCTCTCAGAAGATGACTCTCTACTTATCCCCCCAACCGGAAAACGTCAGTTTTCCCACCGCCTCCCCCCCTCAGAAGATGACTGTCTACCTACACACCCTCGGAAGATACCTGTCTACCTAACCCCCCCCCCCCCCTCGTTTGGAACATGTCTGCCTACCTACCACCCTCTCAAAATATGTCTTTCTATCTACATCCCCCACCCCCCTCAGAAGATCACTCTCTACCTACTCCGCATGTGGATGATGTCTGTCTCCCTAACCCACCCTTCAAAAGATGTTTGCCTACATACCCCTTCTTGGAAGATGTCTGTCTACCTACACACCTTTGGAAGAGGCCTGTCTACCTACACCCTCCCCACCCCTTGGAAGATGTCTGCCCAGCTATCCTCCATCTAAGAAAATATTTGTCTACATACACCCCCTTCGGAAAATGTCTGTCTACCTACTACTGCTCTGATGATGTCTGTCTCCCTACCCCACCCTTCAGAAGATGTCTGCCTACCTACTACTCCATGGAAGATGTCTCTATACATACCACCTATCGGGTGATGTTTGTCTACTCTCCCCCCCCCCCCACCCCATAAGATGCCAATTTAACATCCCCCCCTGTGAAGATGCCTAGATCGGAAGCTACCCCAACTCAGAAGATTCCTATCTACCTGCACTTGGAAGATGACTATCTCTCCATCATCTTCAGAAGACTCTTATCTACCCCCTCAGAAGATGGCTGTCTACATACCCCACTCTCAGAATATGACTGTCTCTGATCTCCCACCCTAGGATTCTGCCTGTCTACCATTCTCACACATCGAGAGAGGTGGCACAGTGGTTAGCACACTGGACTCGCATTCGGGAGGACGACGGTTCAATCCCATCTCCGGCCATCCTGATTTAGGTTTTCCGTGATTACCCTAAATCGTTTCAGGCAAATGCCGGGATGGTTCCTTTGAAAGGGCATGGCCGATTTCCTTCCCAATCCTTCCCTAACCCGAGCTTGCGCTCCGTCTCTAATGACCTCGTTGTCGACGGGACGTTAAACACTAACCACCACCACCACCACCACCACCATTCTCACAATCAGAAACTGTCTGTCTACCTACCTCCCCCCCCCCCCAGAAGATGTCTGCCTATCTGCCCAGGTACAGCCATTTAGAAGGTGTCTGCCTACCTACACCCACTTCAAAAGATGTGTAACTGACTACCCCACCTCCGAAGATCTCTGTCAAACCCTCCTCCCATCCCTGGAGGATGTATATGTGCAGACCCCCCTCTTGGAAGACATTTGACAACCGAAAAAACCGCTTTGGAAGATGTATGACTTCCTGTCACTACCCTCGGAAGGTGTATGTCTACCTAGCACCCCCTCGAAGATGTCTGTCTATCTACCGAACTACGGTATATGCCTGCCTCACCCCGTCAGAATATGTCTGTCTACATACCCCACACGGAATATGTCAGTCTACTTACCCCCCCCCCCCTCGGAAGATGTTTGTCTACCTAGCCCCTCATGGAAGATGTCTGCCCACATAAACACACACTCGGAATATGTATGACTAGCCACCACTCCCCTCAGAACATGTATGTCTACCTACCCCACCTCCAGACATGTCTCTCTACCTACACCCCCACTCATAAGTTGTGTGTCTACCAACCCCCCATTTGAAGATGTCTGTCAACCTGGCCCTCCCTCAGAAAATGTCTGTCTACCTGCCCACCTTGGAATATTTATGTCTACCAAAACCTGGGGGATGTCTGTCTACCCAACACCCCCCCCCCCTCTCAGAAGATGATTGTCTACCTACCCCCGGAAGATTTCAGTCTACCTGCACCCCTCACTTCAGAAGATGCCTGTCAATCTACCCCTCCAACAGAAAATGTCTGTCTACCTACCGCCCCTCGAATGTTGTATGTCTACCACCTCTCCTCGGGAGATGTCTGTCTACCTACCCCCATTCAGAAGATGTCTGTCTACCTACCCCCCCCCCCTCGGTAAATGCCTGTCTACCCAACCCCCTCTCGGGAAAAGTATGTCTACCTATCCCCACTCGGAAGATGGCTGTCTACCTACCACCTCCCTCGGAATATGTCTGTATATCGAACCCGACCTCGGAATATGATTTTCCACCTACTGCATGAGAGATGTCAGTCCACCTGCACCCCACTTTGTAAAATGCCTGTCTACTTTCCACCCCTTTGGAAGATGTCTATCATCCCACCTCGGAAGATGTTTGTCTACCTAGCCCCCTCGGAGCATGATTGTCTACTGAACCACAACTCAGAAGATGATTGTCTACTGACCACCCAGAAGATGGAAGCCTATCTGCCCTCTCCCACTAAAACAGAAGATGACCATCCATCTAACCCCTTTGGTGGATGTCTGTTCATCTCCCCCCCCCCCCTTGGAGGCCTTTGTCTTCCTACCCCCTCGGAAGATGTCTGTATTTCCAGCCCCCCTCAGAAGAAGTATGTTTACCAACTTTACATCAGGAGAAGTCTGTCCAACTAACCCCTAGGAAGGTCTCTGTCTACCTACCCCCTCTTGGAAGATACCTCTCTACCTACAAAACCCCTCAGAAAATGTCTGTCTACCTACCCCCTCAGAAGATTTCTGTCTACCTACACCTCCTCAGATGATGTCTATCTACGTACACCCCCCCCCCCCCCCAACCACAGAAGACGTATGTCTACCTACCATCCTCAGAAGATGTCTGTCTACATAACCACCCCCCAGAAGATTTCTGTCTATCTACTGCCTCCCTTAGAAGAAGTCTGTTACCAACACACCCATCAGAGGATGTCTGTCTACCAATCCCACCCTCAGAAGATGTCAGTCTAACCCCGCCCCCCTGAGATGAAGTCTATTAACCTCCCTCATAAGATGTCCATCTACCACCCCATCAGAAGATGTCTGTCAACATACCCCCACAGATGGCAGTTTTCCCAACCACAATCAGAAGATGTCTACCTGCCCTTCTGCTATAGGAAGATTCCCTATCAGGCATCAGAATATGTCTACCTAAATCCTCTCAGAAGATGTCTTACTACCAACCATCCCCCCTAAGGAGAAGTCTGTCTATCTACCCCCCCCCCCCTCAGAGGAATTTCTATCTAACCCCTAACTAGAAGTCTGTCTACCTATACCCCCTATCTAAGGTGTCTGTCTACATACCCAAAATCCAAAGATGACTGTCTACCTCACCCCCTCAAAAACGTCGGTGTACCCATTCCCCCCTCAGAAGATGATTGTCTACCTACTCCCGTGTGCTAGATGTCCCTCTACCTGCCTCCCTTTGGAAGATGTCTGTCTAACTGCCCGCTCCACCCACAAAGATGCCTTTCTAATGCTGGCAGAAGATGTCTATCAACCCCCCCTCAGATGATGTCTGTCTACCCACCCCCCGGAAGAGGTCTGTGTACACACCCCCCTCAGAAGATGATTGTCTACATACCCCCGTACGGAAGATGCCAGTCTACTTACACCCCTTTCAGAAAATGTCTGTCTACCTACCCCATCCACGCATGGAAGATTCCTATCTACCCACCTTGGACAATGCCTTTCTACCCCAACTCAGAAATGTCTATCTACCACCATCTCAGAAGATGTCTGTCTACCTACCCCCCATTGAATATATCTGCCTACACAACCCATCTTTGGAAGATGATTGGCTACCTACCCCATGGAAGATGTCAGGCAACCTGCCCGCTCACTTAGGAAGATGCCTACCTCCCCCTTGGAAGTGGTCTATTTTCCACCACTCAGAAGATGTCTGTCTAACTACCCCCTCTGAATATATATGTCTATCAACCATGTCTGTTTACCTACTCCCATAAGATGTCTATCATCCCCCTCAGAAGGTATCTTCCTATATACTCCCTCCCCTTGGAAGATGTGTGTCTACATAGCCAAACTAAGATGATGTCTGCCAACCTACACCTTCACAGAAGATGTCTGTCTACCTACCACCCTTGGAACATCTATGTCTTTCTACTCCCCGGAAGATGTCTGTCAGTCTGCCCAACTTGGAAAATGTCTGTCTACGTGCCCTCCTTCGGAAGATGTCTATCATCCCCAGCCTCAGAAGAATTAAGTCTATTTGTCCCGCACCAACAGTAGATGTCTGTGTACCTACCCCCTTAAGAAGAAGTCTGTTTACCAACCCCCATCAGGAGATTCTCAAACCACCCACCAGGAAAGTCTCTGTCTACCTAACCCCCCCCCCCCCCCCTTTGGGAGATATCTGTCTACCTACAACACAACTCGGTAAATGTCTGTCTACCTACCCCTCAAAAGATGTCTGTTTATCCACACCTCCACAGATGATGTCTATCTACCTACCCCCTGCCCCCATCCTCCAAGGATGTCTGTCTACCTACCCCCTCAGAAGATGTCTGTCTACCTACCCCCCTTGGAAGATGTTGGTCTACTTACCCCTCTAGATTATGTCTGTCTAAGTACGCCCCTCAGAAGATGGCTGTCTACCAACCCACCAATGGGAGATGTCTGTCTACCAACCCCCTCGAAAGGTGCCTTTCTGCCGACCCCCCCAGAAGATTGTCTACCTACGAACACTCAGAAAATGTATGTATACCTACCCCCCCTCGGAAGAAGTCTGTCTAATTATTCCCCACCCCTTGGTAATTTCTGTCTACATACCACTTCCTTGCAAGATGTCTGTCTACCTACTCCCTCTTGATAGATAGATATCTGTTTACCTACAAAACCCCTCAGAATATGTCTGTCTACCTACCCCCTCAGAAGATTTCTGTCTACCTACACCTCCTCAGATGATGTCTATCTACGTACACCCCCCCCCCCCCCCCCATCCACGGAAGACGTATGTCTACCTACCATCCTCAGAAGATGTTTGTCTACATAACAACCCCCCCAGAAGATTTCTGTCTATCTACTGCCTCCCTTAGAAGAAGTCTGTTACCAACACACCCATCAGAGGATGTCTGTCTACCAATCCCACCCTCAGAAGATGTCAGTCTAACCCCGCCCCCCTCAGATGAAGTCTATTAACCTCCCTCATAAGATGTCCATCTACCACCCCATCAGAAGATGTCTGTCAACATACCCCCACAGATGGCAGTTTTCCCAACCACAATCAGAAGATGTCTACCTGCCCTTCTGCTATAGGAAGATTACCTATCAGGCCTCAGAATATGTCTACCTAAATCCCCTCAGAAGATGTCTTACTACCAACCATCCCCCCTAAGGAGAAGTCTGTCTATCTACCCCCCCCCTCGGAGGAATTTCTATCTAACCCCTAACTAGAAGTCTGTCTACCTATACCCCCTATCTAAGGTGTCTGTCTACATACCCAACCTCCAAAGATGACTGTCTACCTCGCCCCCTCAAAAACGTCGGTGTACCCATCCCCCCCTCAGAAGATGATTGTCTACCTACTCCCGTGTGCTAGATGTCCCTCTACCTGCCTCCCTTTGGAAGATGTCTGTCTAACTGCCCGCTCCACCCACAAAGATGCCTTTCTAATACTGGCAGAAGATGTCTATCAACCCCCCCTCAGATGATGTCTGTCTACCCACCCCCCGGAAGAGGTCTGTGTACACACCACCCTCAGAAGATGATTGTCTACCTACCCCCGTACGGAAGATGCCAGTCTACTTACACCCCTTTCAGAAAATGTCTGTCTACCTACCCCATCCACGCACGGAAGATTCCTATCTACCCACCTTGGACAATGCCTTTCTACCCCAACTCAGAAATGTCTATCTACCACCATCTCAGAAGATGTCTGTCTACCTACCCCCCATTGAATATATCTGCCTACACAACCCATCTTTGGAAGATGATTGGCTACCTACCCCACGAAAGATGTCAGGCAACCTGCCCGCTCACTTAGGAAGATGCCTACCTCCCCCTTGGAAGTGGTCTATTTTCCACCACTCAGAAGATGTCTGTCTAACTACCCCCTCCGAATATATATGTCTATCAACCATGTCTGTTTACCTACTCCCATAAGATGTCTATCATCCCCCTCAGAAGGTATCTTCCTATATACTCCCTCCCCTTGGAAGATGTGTGTCTACATAGCCAAACTAAGATGATGTCTGCCAACCTACACCTTCACAGAAGATGTCTGTCTACCTACCACCCTTGGAACATCTATCTCTTTCTACTCCCCGGAAGATGTCTGTCAGTCTGCCCAACTTGGAAAATGTCTGTCTACGTGCCCTCCTTCGGAAGATGTCTATCATCCCCAGCCTCAGAAGAATTATGTCTATTTGTCCCGCACCAACAGTAGATGTCTGTGTACCTACCCCCTTAAGAAGAAGTCTGTTTACCAACCCCCATCAGGAGATTCTCAAACCACCCACCAGGAAAGTCTCTGTCTACCTAACCCCCCCCCCCCCCCTTTGGGAGATATCTGACTACCTACAACACAACTCGGTAAATGTCTGTCTACCTACCCCTCACAAGATGTCTGTTTATCCACACCTCCACAGATGATGTCTATCTACCTACCCCCTGCCCCCATCCTCCGAGGATGTCTGTCTACCTACCCCCCTTGGAAGATGTTGGTCTACTTACCCCTCTAGATGATGTCTGTCTAAGTACGCCCCTCAGAAGATGGCTGTCTACCAACCCACCAATGGGAGATGTCTGTCTACCAACCCCCTCGAAAGGTGCCTTTCTGCCAACCCCCTCAGAAGATTGTCTACCTACGAACACTCAGAAAATGTATGTATACCTACCCCCCCTCGGAAGAAGTCTGTCTAATTATTCCCCACCCCTTGGTAATTTCTGTCTACATACCACTTCCTTGCAAGATGTCTGTCTACCTACTCCCTCTTGAAAGATATCTGTTTACCTACATCTTCTGTGGGGAGGTAGGAAGACACACATCTTCCGCGAGGGGTAGGTAGACAGACATATTCCGAAGCAGGGTACATGGTCAGACATCTTCTGAAGGGTGGTAGGTAGACAGACATCTTCCAAGGGGGGGGGGGGGGAGACATCTTCTGTGGTGATAATGGTAGACAAGCAATTCCAAGGAGGGGTAGTTAGACAGACATCTTCTGAGGGGTTGTTTATTAGTCAGACGTCTTCCAGTAGGAGGCTTGGTAGACTGACATTTTCCCAGGAGGGAGACATTTTTCTATTGGGGCCAGATAGGTAAACAGATATCCTTTGAGAGGGAGGTAGACATTTTCCGGGGGGGGGGGGGGGAGAGATATTTTCGAGAGTGAGAGTAGATTGACCTGTTCTGGGAGGGGGGGAGATAGTATTCTTCCATGGGGGGAGGTGAGTAGTCAGATATCTTCAAAGGTTGGGGGGGGGGAGGTTGGTAGACAGACATCTTCCAAGAAATGTCAGTAAGTAGACAGACATCTTCTGTGGGGAGTGATGGTATGTACACTTACATCTTCTGATGAGTTCGGGTAGAAAAACAGGCATCTTTCATGAAGGGGGGGATAGAGCTCCTTGAAGATGGGGTGTAGATATCTTTGGCGAGGAGGGTAGATAGACATATTCCGAGAGGGGGTTAGATAGATTTCTTCCATAGCGGGGATAGATAGACTTGTCCCGAGTTTGTAGGTAGACAGACTTACAGACATCTTAATAGAATTTGGAGGTAGACAAACACATTCAGAATGGGCGGTAGACACATTCCAAATAAAGGGAGGCTGTAGAAATCATCTGAGTCTAGGATAAATGTTCTCTGAGAGGAGGGGCTAGATGGAAATCTTAACAGGGGTGGGGTAGGTAGACAGACATATTCTGAGAGGAGGGGGTTGGTAGACAGGCATCTTTCATGAGGTGAGTTATAGACATCCGACTGGGGGATAGACATCTTCTGAGGTGGGGATAGGTATCTTCCAGTGGGTGTAGATGTCTTCTGAGGGTGGGGTAGATAGACATCTTCCGAGGTGTTGGTTGATAGTCACCTTCCGAGTGGAGAGATACAGATATTTTCCGCCTGGGCTGGGTAGATAATCTTCTGAAGGGGTGGTAGGTATCTTCCAAGGGGGGTAGAGAGACAGCTTCTGAGGGGGGTAGATAGACATTTTCCAAGGATGGGGGCAGATACACATCTTCTGAGGGGGTAGATACACCTCTTCCGGGGAAGGAATGGATAGATAATCTTATGAGGTGGGTGTGGGTAGGCATCAGCTGAAGGGGGCTAGATTGGCATCTTCCGATGTGGAAGGGTTTAGGTAGGCATTTTTATAGGGAGGGATATCTTCCCAGGGGTTTAGATAGGCATCTTCCAAGGGGGTGTAGAGAGACATCTCAGAGAGGGGGTAGACAAAATCTTCCGAGAGGGGGTAGGTAGACAGACATCTTTGGATGGGAGAGTAAGTAAGCAGACATCTTTTGAGTGGGGTTGGTAAACTGACATCTTCCAAAGGGGCAACGTAGACAGATAGTTTCTGAGGGTGGGGCATAGGTAGACTGACACTTTCCGATGTGTGGTAAGTAGAATTACATCTTCTGAGGTGATGGGGTAGGTAGACAGACATTTTCCGAAGGGGTGTAGGTATACAGACATATACCTAGGGGAAGGTAGACAGACATGTCCCGAGTGGTGGTAGGTAGACAGCCATCTTCCAGTTGGGTAGGTACACAGACATCATCCAAGGGGGTTAGAAGGACAGACATTTTCCATGTGGGGGTTGGTAGACATAAATCATCTGAGGAGGGAGGGACATCTTTTGAGGGGAGGGTACATAGACAGACATCTTCAAAGAGGAGGTAGTCATCCTCCGAGAGGGAGATAGTCATCCTCCGAGAGGGGGAGTAGATGTCTTCCGAGATGGGAGGCAGTTGTACATCTTCCACTGGTCTTAGCTAGGCAGACATATTCTGAGGGAGAGTATGTAGACAGACATCTTCTGAGGGGGGATAACGTCGACAGTCATCTTCTGATCGGGGGTGGGTGGGTAGACAGACATCTTCCGAGTGGTGGTAGGTATGGAGATATCTTCTGAGGCTGGATTCGGTAGACAGGCATCTTCCAAGGGGGGGGGGGGTGTTGGAAGTCAGATATCTTTCAAGGGGTGGGAAACATCTTCTAAAGGATGCAGTTTGGTAGACAGTATCCTCCGAGAGGGGCATAGACATTCTGTGAGAGTGATAAAGTCGACAGTCATCTTCTGATGGGGGTGGGTAGGTAGAAAGACATCTTCCGAGGAGTGTTAGGTATGGAGACATCTTCTGAGCCTGGGTGCAGTAGAAAGACATCTTCCAAGGTGGGGGGGGGGGAGTGTTGGAAGACAGACATCTTCCAAGGGGTGGGAAGCACCGTCTAAAGGATGCAGTTTGGTAGACAGACATCCTATGAAAGAGGATGTAGACATTCTCAGATGGGGAGTGTATATCTTCTGAGAGGAGTGGTAGATTGACATCTTCTGAGAGGGGGGAGATACTTTTCTTCCATGGCGGCAATAGATAGATATCTTCCGAGAGGAGGTACATAGATGGACATGTTCTAATGTGTGGTGAATGTAGACTGACAACTTTCGAGAAGGGGGGTAGGTATACCGACATCCTCAGAGGTGGTGGGTTGGGAGACAGACATCTTCCGAGATAGGGATAAGATAGAGACAAATCATTCAAGGTGTGGTAGATAAATATACAGATTCTGAGGGGTTTAGGTAAACATTCATATTATGACGGGTTGTGGGTGTAGGTAGACAGAAACCATCCGAGGTGGGGTATTTAGGCAGATAACGTCTGAGAGGGGTTACGTAGACTGACATCTTCTGAGGGGTTGTAGGAGGACAGACATCTTCCAAGTGGAGGGTTGGTAGACAGACATCTTCAGAGGTGGGGTGGGGTAGGTAGCCAGACATCTTCCAATAGGGGGTTGGTAGGCAGACATATTCTGTGAGGGGATGGTAGTAGACAGCCTTCTTCTGATGGGTGGGTGGGTAGACTGACATTTTCCATGATGGGGCATAGGCAGAGAGACATTGTCCGAGGTAGGGTGACTATAGACATTTTTCGAGAGGGGGTAGTTAGACAGACTTCTTCTGGGGGTTTGTAGGTAAACTGACCTCTTCAGAGGGGTGGTGTAGAATGACATTTGCCAAGAGGGGATAGGTAGAGAGACATTTTCTGATGGTGGTAAGTAGACAACATCTTCTGATGAGTGTAGGTAGACAGACATCTTCCGAGGGGGATGTGTAGGTGGACATACATCTTCCGATGGTTGGTGGGTACATAGACAGACATATTCCAATGGGGCGTCATAAATAGACAACATACAAAAGTTCACGTAGGTAGACACACATCTTCTGAGGGGGTGTAGGGAGACAGACATTTTCCGAGGGGTGTACATAGACATACATTTTCCAAGTGGGGTCTAGGTAGACAGACATCTTCAGATGAGGGGGTAATTAGACAATCATCTTCTGGGGTAGGTAGACAGACATATTCAGAAGTATGGGTTGGTAGACAAACTTTATGACTGGAGGAACATAGAGACATCTTCCAAGGGGTGTAAGTAGGTAGACAGACCTCTTCTGTTGTGGGATTTGTAGGTAGGCAGACATCTTCTGAAGCAGAGGTGTTGGTAAACAGACAATTATCAAGGACAGGGTTAGGTAGGCAGACATCTCCCCAGTGAAGTTTTGTAGACAGACATCTTCCGACGAGGGGTTAGGTAGACTGTCACCTTCTGAGGCAGGGTAGGTAGATAGTCATCTTTGGAGGGGTGTTTGGTATACAGACATCTTCTGAACGGGAGTAGGTATACAGACATATACCTAAGGGGGAGGTAGACAGACATCATGGGAGTGGGGGTACGTAGACAGACAGGTGGGTAGGTATACAGACATCTTCCAAAGGGGATTAGGAGGACAGACATTTTCCATTTGAGGGTTGATAGACTTACATCATCTGAGGGAGGAGAAATATCTTTCGAGAGGAGGGTATGTAGACAGACATCTTCCGAGAGAGGGTAGACATCATCCGAGAGGGAGGTAGTCATCCTCCAAGACAGGGGTAGATATCTTCCAAGAGGGGTGTAAATAAATATCTTCCAAGATGGGATGTAGATGGACCTCTTTCGAGGGTTTTAGGTAGGCAGACATGTTCCGAGGGGTGGCATGTAGACATACACCTTCTGAGGGGAATAAGGTAGACAGTCATCTTCTTATGGGAAATGGGTAGGTAGACAGACATATTCCAAGGGGGGTAGGTAAGGAGGAAATATATTCTGAGGGTGAGTTCAGTACACAGACATCTTCCGAGAGGTGTTCATGGTAGACAGACATCTTTCAAAGGGGGGAGACATCTTCCAAAGTATGCGTTTTGGTATACAGACATCCTCCAAGAGGGGTGTGGACATTCTCTGATGTGGGAGTAGATATCTTCCCAGAGGAGTGGTAGTTTAACAACTTCCGAGAGGGGGGTAGGCAGAAAGATAGAGGTAGGGGTAGGGAGACAGATATCTCCCACAGGAGGGATAAAATCGAATCATTTGAAGGGGGGTAGATAGGCATACATCTTCTGAGGGGTTTAGGTAGACATTCATCTTATGACAGGGGAAGGGGGTAGGTAGACAGATCATGTGGGGGGGGGGAGATATGTAGACAGATTTCTTACGAGAGGGGGGTAGGTAGGTAGACATATTCTGAAGAGTTGTAGGAGGACGTACATCTTCCAAGGGGTTGGTAGACAGGCAACTACAGGGGGGGTTAGGTAGACAGTCGTCATCAGAGGTGTATAGGTAGACAGACATCATCTAAGGGGGTTTGTAGACCGACATTTCCTAAGGAGTGGCAGGTAGACAAACTTCTTCCGAGTGTGGGTAGGTATGTAGACAGACACCTGTAAGGAATTGTAGGTTTACAGACATCCTTTGTGATAGAGGGTAGGTAGGCAGAAATATTCTGAAGAGATGGTTGAAAACCATACATCTTCCAATGGGAGGGATAGGTAGTCATACATCTTCTGAGGGCTGGGTTTAGGTATACAGAGATCTTTCCAAGGGAGGGCAGGTAAGTAGACAGACATAGGGTAGGGGGATAAGAGACAGACATTTTCCGAGGGGGAGGGGTAGGTAGACAGACATCTTCTGATGGTTGGGTAGGTAGAGAGACATCTTCCGGGGTGGATAGCTAATCGGACATGGTTTGAGGGAGCTTAGGTAGACAGACATTTCCGATGGGGAGTGTAGGTAGACAGACATATTCCAAGGGTGGGGAGATGAGAGACAGACATTTTCTGATGTGGAGATAGGTAGACAGACGTCTTCTAAGGGGGTTGTAGGTAGACAGACATCTTCCAAGCAGGAGCTGTAGGTAGACATCTTCAGAGGGAGATTGTAGGTTGATGGACATATTTTGTGCAGGTAATGATAGATAAACAAATTCCAAGGGATGGTAGTTTAACAGACATCTTCCCAGGGGGGCTGAGTAGATAGACAGGCATCATCCAACGTGGGTAAACAGACATATTCCAGGTGGAGCAGACTTCCTCCAAGGGGTGGTGAGGGTAGGTAGACAGCCATCCTATGAGAGTGGGGTTAGAGATTCTCTGAGAGGGGGGTGTAGACAGCTACCGAGAGTGGAGGTAGATAGACATATTCCGAGTGGGGGGGTTGGATAGAAATCTTCCGGGGGTTGAAATTTGGCAGTTGGTAGACTGGGCTTTTCTGAGACTGTGTTTGGAAGACATTTTCCGAGGTGGGGAGTAGATATATTCCGAGGCAGTTGGTAGGTAGACAGACTAATTCCAGGGCGGTTGGTATGCTGACAGACATCTTCTGAGGGGGGGGGGGGGGGTAGGTAGACAGACATCGCCTGATGGGCTGGAAGACACCTTCCGAAGTTCGGGGGTCTCTAGACATCTTCCGAGACAGGGGTAAACAACTTCCGAGTGAGGGGCTGAGTAGGGGTTGGGATGGGATTGGTAGACAGACAAATTCCGAGAGGGTAGGCAGGTAGATAGACATCTGCTTAGCGAGGGGGGCGGGGGGTTGAGAGACATCTTTCAGGGTGATAGACATCTTACGAGATGGGGAGAGAGTTTTTCTGGGGGTGTAGATAGACATATTCACAGGGTGAGGTAGGTGGACAAACATCTTCCTTAGGGGGTGAGGTAGGCAGACATCTGCCGAGGGGGCAGGTAGACAGACATCTCCTGTGGGGAGTTACGTAGACTGACATTTTCTAAGGAGGCAAGTAGGTAGAATTACATATTAGGTGGTGGGGCGATGAGAGACAGACAGCTTTCGATGGGGGAGAGGTAGAATGAAATCTTCCAATGTGGGAGGTGTAGGTAGATATCTTCTGAGAGGGGTAGGTACACAAACATCTCCCGAGGGGTGGGGTAGGTAGACATTCATATTCCGAGGGGAGGGGTTGGTAGTCACACATATTCTGAGGGGGGGGGGTTTAGGTAGACAGACATGTTCCAAGGGTGTGGGTAGGTACACAGACATCATCTGAGGGGGGGGGGGGGGTAGGTGCAGGTTGACAGAGATCTTCCATGGAGGGGTAGCTCGGTAGATATCTTCTGAGAGGGATAGATAGGCATATTTCGTAGGTGGGGTAGATAGGCACCTTCCCAGGGGAGGGGGGGGGGGGGGGCAGATCATCATGGGTGTGACGTCACGTAGCTGCACTGCTGCTGAAATAGCTTGTTAATGTTTTATAAATTTTAGACTTCATTTACGTAATTTAAAGTTTTTTTGAGTTATTATTTTTGCTGTAAAAGCGACTTATTAGTGGATATTCATTTATCTCAGTCTTTCTTCCTGTGGTATTGACTCGAGTGGTCTATTATTTGCGAGTGTGCTTTCATGGTTCGTCTAAGCCTCGCGCCTCATCAGTGTGTTTACGTTTTGCGGCGTGCACTGCATCTGTAGCGGTTATAAGCTAAGTACTGACGAACTTGTTTGTGCTCTGTAATACAGTTATTAAAGTGAATAGATTGCAGTGGTGTTGCTTGCCATTTTTGGCGAAATAATGACTTAATAAACTCTTGTAATCGTTCGCTCGCTGTGTTTTATAGAGTTTTCAGTGTGTTGAAGTCGTTCAATAAATTTCGTGCCTTAGTTTTCAACTTCGTTTAGTTTTAATTTTTTGGTTGTAGCCAACAATTTTGTGAAGTTTTGCTGCTATTGGTATCGGCTGTGTTGTAGTAGTATTAATACAAGTAGCTGCTTTCTTAGTAGGCAGAGAATTTCGAGACCATAGTTGTTAGTTCTTAACTTTGGTAACGTAGACGTATAGTTTTTTTTTAGTAACTGTAAAATTTTATCATGAGTGAGAAGTGATGGCTATGTCGTAGGTTTGTGAATAGTGAATTACGCTGTGGGATTTGTTCAAAGTATTTTCATTGGGGGGAATGCAGTGGGGAAGCCAGTGGTCATTTGAGGGTGATCCTGTCCTGGGAATGTAGAATCTGTAGTAGAAACAAGTTAATAGAGGAGCAGGAGCGTAAGATCTGTGCCCTTCAGGTACAATTACAATGCGCAAAGGAGGAACTAGATAAGTTGAGGAAGGTGAAGGGTGCTGGGGAATGGGAACTGGCAGTTTACAAGAAGATAGATAGGAAAAGGAGGTAGTCAGACAGTTTTACTTTGCATACATGCAATAGATACGACAAACTGTCAAAGTTGAGCGGAGAGGATCCTCGTGTAGCTGTATATGGAGGAAACTTGCAGCCGTCCTCAGCAATTAGGAGGCCTAGATTCTGCTGCTAGGTAGTTACCGGGTAGAGGTTTGGGCCAGCATTTGCAGGAAGTTATGTGGAGTGAGTACCAGGTCACAAGCATTGTGAAGCCTAGTGCAGGGTTGGCTCAGGTGGCTGAAAGCATAGGGGAGTTACGTAAGAATTTTACAAAGGAGGATCAGGTAGTGATAGTGGGTGGTGCTGGGAGCAGTCGCAATAGGGACAGGGGGTATGATGTCAGTGGTGACTTGGTTAAGATAGCTACTCAAACTGGTGGCACTAATGTGTTTTTCGTGCAACTGTTTCAGCATCATGATCGGCCACACCTTAATGCGGCTGTTAGGCGCGTAATTTTGGGACTGGGAGTGCACTAATGGGAGAAGGCATGGATCACATCCCAGTGGTGGCAGTTGGGTCTATCAGTAGATGGGGTTTCACTAGGCATGGCCTGCACCTCAATAGGTATGCGAAGGAGAGGCTACCTAAGCTTATAGGTGACAGTGTAGTGGGTGGTGGTGGCGGTAGTGGTGTCACTCATGGAAAAATTCCTGTAGTATTTGGTGTTAGAGCTGCACCTTTTTAATACTGAAGTCAGCTGATTGGTATACCTGCTTAAAGGAAGTGCCTCTAAGGTTCAAAAATGGTTCTAATGGCTCTGAGCACTATGCAAATTAACATCTGGGGTCATCAGTCGCCTAGTACGTAGAACTAATTAAACCTAACTAACCTAAGGACATCACACACATCCATGCCCGAGGCAGGATTCGAACCTGCGACCATAGCAGTCGCGCGGTTCCGAACTGAGCGCCTAGAACCGCAGGACCACCGCGGCCGGCGTGCCTCTAAGGGCTCTCCTCCAGAGGATGTAATGTTTCCAAGTAGAGAAGGAATTGGCATATTTCATCAGAATATAAGAGTTATTAGAGATAGAGTTTGTGAACTGCTAACAGATGTTTACGCTGAAATTATTTGTATATCAGAGCACCACTTCAATAAATTGATAATTTATAGGCTTCCTTTACCAGGCTACATATTAGCTGGCTGTTTCTCAAGGAGTTCCTTGCGGGATGGGGAGGTGTCTCCGTACATAAAAAACAGTATGTTATTCGAGTCCATAGACTTATCACAACACTGCACTGAACAGATATTTGAATGTTGTGCAGCATTTGTTGAATTTAGTGGAACTCAGCTTCTAATTGCTGGTGTTTATAGGGCCTCTAACTCCAACTTCAGAGCACTTTTGCTTAAGCTAGAGAGGGTTCTTGACTCACTTTGTAGGAAGTACCAGAAAGTAGTTATATGTGGGGACTTCAATATTAATTTTGTATATGATTGTGCAAGAAAAAGGGGGGTTGGGTTGTTTGGGGAAGGAGACCAGACAGCGATGTCATTGGTCTCATCGGATTATGGAAGGATGGGGAAGGAAGTCGGCCATGCCCTTTGAGAGGAACTAACCCAGAATTTGCCGGGAGTGATTTAGGGAAATCACGGAAAACCTGAATCAAGGTGGCTGAACGCGGGACTGAACCGTCGTCTTCCCGAATGTGAGTCCAGTGCCTTAACCACTGCGCGACCTCGCTCGGTCCCAAGAAAAATGATGTTGGTAGATCTCCTAAATTCATATGATCTGATGCCAACTGTGTTTTTTTTTTTTTTTTCAAACTAGGGTGCAGGCGAATAATATCACAGTCATAGACAATATTTTTATTCGTTCTTCAATACTAGATGGGCATCCTGTTATTAAAAGAGTGAATGGCCTTTCGGACCATAATGCACAAATTTTAACACTAAAAGGTTTTTGTACTCAACCCAATGTCATATTTAGTTACAAAGAACGTAGGAAAGTCAATCCAACAGCAATAGAGTGTTTTTTAAAACTTGTCAAGGAACAAGAGTGGCAAGATGTTTATGGTGCCAATAATACAGATGATAAATACAATGCTTTCCATGGCACATTTCTCATGCTCTTTCAGAGTTGTTTTCCATTAGAACATTCTGAATGGGGTACTAGCAGTAATAGACAGCACAGTTGGCTGACTAGTGGGATAATGATTTCATGTAGAACATAGCGCGAATTATATCAAAACGTTAGAAGTAGTCACAATCAAGCTAAATAAAAATTTAGTTTCAACAGGAAATCATACAAATTTCTTAGCAAATACCTTTCTGAGATTGACGTCTGAAATACTCCTCTGTGATACAAGCAAGAGAGAGATTGAGTCAATAACTATATCACTGAGGACTAAGGACTCTCATGCATATGATGGAGTGCCTAGCAGAATATTAAAGCACTGTGCTACACATGTTAGCCCTGTATTTAGCCATATTTGCAATTTTTCCTTTAGAATTGGTCAGTTTCCTGAGCGATTAAAGTACTCAGCAGTAAAGCCGCTTTATGAAAAGGGAGAAAGGGATAATGTAGATAATTTTAGACCTACTTCTATGCCATCAGTGTTTCCAAAAGTTACCGAAAAGGCTGTGCATGTAAGGTTAATTGATAATTTTATATCACACAATTTGCTGTCAAATGAACAGTTCGGTTTTAGAAGCCTTTTGACAACTGAAAATGCTGTATTCTGGCGTACAGACGTACTTTCATGCAAAATCGTAAGGTCCTAGCTCTTGTCCAATGCACCAAAGCCGGCAAATAAGGGAATAACCGATAACTAAAACTTGAATAGTACTGCTTCTTACTGGCTATTACATCTTCTTAGAAGCTATTTCTGTGTTCTAATATGATGTTTTCAGTTTTTTCCGCATACCGCAACACGCGACATAATTTTGCAGACGATAAATATAACGTTTTCAGAGAGAAAAGCGAGCAATATGACGATCTGGCATTAAGTCGATTCGATAGCAAGTGTCGAAAACGGGCGGATATCGCATGTGGTAAGTACATATGAAACCTTTCTCATTCTTCCGTGCAACGTGGTGTACAGACGTACTTTCGTGCAAAATCTTAAGGTACCAGCTCATGTCCAATGCGCCAAAGCCGGCAAATGAGTGAATAACCGATAACAAAAACTTGAATAATACAGCTTGTTACTGCCGATTACATCTTCTTAGAAGCTTTTATTGTGTTCTAATATGTTTGCAGTTTTTTTCGGATACCGCAACACGCAACATTATTTTGCAGACGATAAATGTAACCGTTTCAGATAGAGAAGCGACCAATGTGACGTTCTGGCATCAAGTCGATACGATGGCAAATGACGAAAGCGAGCGGATCTCTGAAGGTTTTACTACATATGAACAGTTTCCACCTTCCCCCGTGCAATGAGGTTTGCAGACGTCGTATCACGCTAAATCTTTAGGTCGTCGGTCACGTCTAATGAACCAAATCCGGCAAATAAGTGAATTACCGATAGCTAAATCTTGAATAGTACTGCTTCTTATTGGCGATGACATCTTCTTAGAAGCTTTTTCTGTGTTCTAATACGATGTTTTCATTTTTTTCTGCATACCGTAACACGCGACTTACTTTTGCAGACAGTAAATGTAACCTTTTCAGAGAGAAAAGTAGCCAATATGACGCTCTGGCATTAATTCGATTCGATGGCAAATGTAGAAAACGGGCGGATTTTTCATGTCGTTACTACATATGAACACTTTTTACATTCTCCCGTGCAACGTGGTTTCCAGACGTCGTTTCATGCAAAATCTTTAGGTCGTCGGTCATGTCCAATGTACCAAAGCCGGCAACTATGTGAATAACCGATAACTAAAACTTAAATAAGACTGCTTGTTACTGGCCGATTACATTTTCTTAGAAGCATCCTCTGCGTTCTACTATGGTGCTTTTAGTGTCCCCGCATACCGCGGCAATCGACATAACTTTGCAGACGATGAATGTAACATTTTCAAAGAGAAAAGCGGCCAATGTGACGATCTGGCAATTAATTCGATTCGATAGCAAATGACGAAAGCGGGCGGATTTCTGAGGTTTCTACTACATATGAACACTTTCCAGATTATCGCGTGCAACGTGGCGTACGGACGTAATATTATACAAAATCTTAAGGTCCTAGCTCAAGCCCAATGCACCAAAGCCGGCAAATAAGTCAAAGAGTATATTTCTGTTTGCTACTTTCGATTATATCTTCTTAGAAGCTTTACTTGTGTTCTAATATCATGTTTTCAGTTTCTGCCGCATATTGCAATACGCGACATACATTTCCAGACGATAAATCTAACTGTTTCAGAGAGAAAAGCAGCCAATGTGAAGGTGTTGCAATAAAATAGATTCGGTAGCAAATGACGAAAGCGGGCGGTTTTCTTTAGTTTTTACTACATATGAACAGCTTCCTCATTCCCCCGTGCAATGTGGTTTCCAGACGTCGTTTCATGCAAAATCTTTAGGTCGTCGGTCATGTCCAATGAACCGAAGGCGACAAATAAGTGAATAACCGATAACTAAAACTTGAATAGTACTGCTACTTATTAGCGATTACATCTTCTTAGAATGTGCTTGTGTGTTATCCTATGTTGCTTTTAGTGTCTCCACATACCGCGGCAAGCGACATATCTTTGCAGATGATGAATGTAACCGTTTCAGAGAGAAAAACGGCCAATGTGACGATCTGGCGTTAAGTCGATTCGAATGCAAATGACGAAAAGGGGCGGATTTCTCATGTTGTTACTATTATGTACACCTTTCACATTGTCCCGTACAACGTGGCCTTCAGACGTACTGTCATGCAAAGTCTTAAGGTCCTAGCTCATGTCCAATGCACCAAAGCCGGTAAATAAGTGAACCACCGATAACTAAAACTTGAATAGTACTGCTTCTTACTGGCGATTACATCTTCTTAGAAGCTTTTTCTGTGTTCTAGTATGATGTTTTCATTTCTTTCCGCATAATGCAGAACGCGACATAAATTTCCAGACGATAAATGTAACTGTTTCAGAGAGAAAATCGGCCAATGTGGAGATATGTCAATACATTCGATTTGATAGCAAACGACGAAAGCGGGCGGATTCCTCATGTTGTTACTATTATGTACACTTTTTACATCCTCCCGTACAACGTGGCCTACAGACGTACTTTAATGCAAAATCTTAAGGTCCTAGCTCATGTCCAATGCACCAAAGCCGATAAATAAGTGAATCACCGATAACTAAAACTTGAATAGTACTGCTTCCTACTTTCGATTACATGTTCTTAGAAGCTTTTTCTCTGTTCTAATATAATGTTTTCAGTTTTCTCCGCATACCGCAACACGCGACGTAAGTTTACAGACGATAAATGTAAAGGTTTCAGAGAGAAAAGTGGCCAATTTGACGATCTGGCAATAAGTCGATTCGATGGCAAATGTCTAAAACGGTCGGATTTCTCATGTTGTTACTACATATGGACACTTTTCACATTCTCCTGTGCAACGTGGCGTACAGACGTACTTTCATGCAAAATTTTAAGGTTCTGGCTCACGTCCAATGCACCAAACCTGGCAAATAAGTGAATAACCGATAACTAAAACTTGAATAGTACTGGTTCTTACTGGTGATTACGTCTTCCTTGAATCTGCTTCTGTATTATACTATGGTGCTTTTAGTGTCTCCATATACAACGGAAAGCGACATATCTTTGCAGACGATGAATGTAACCGTTTCAGAGAGAAAAGCGGCCAATGTGACGATCTGGCATCAAGTCGACTCGATGGTAAATGACGAAAGCGAGCGGATCTCTTAATTTTTTACTACATATGAACAGTTTTCACATTCCCCCTCGCAATGTGATTTCCAGACGTTATTTCATGCGAAATCTTTAGGTCGTCGGTCATGTCCAAGGTAACAAAGCCGGCAATTAAGTGAATTACCGATAACTAAATCTTGAATAGTACTGCTTCTTATTAGCGATTAATTCTT
The DNA here is from genome assembly GCF_023897955.1 of Schistocerca gregaria. NCBI lineage: Eukaryota > Metazoa > Arthropoda > Insecta > Orthoptera > Acrididae > Schistocerca > Schistocerca gregaria. The sequence goes on along the minus strand of NW_026061959.1, from coordinate 270,435 downwards.
CTTAGAAGCTTTTTCTGTGTTCTAATATAAAGTTTTCAGTTTTTTTCACATACCGCAACACACGACATAATTTTGCAGACGATGAATGTAACATTTTCAGAGAAAAAAGCGGCCAATGGGATGATCTCGCATAAAGTCGATTCGACGGATAATGTCGAAAACGGGCAAATTTCTCATGTTGTTACTACATATGAACACGTTTTACATTCTCCCGTGCAACGTGGCGTAGAGACGTACTTTCATGCAAAATATTAAGGTTCTAGCTCATGTCCAATGCACCAAAGCCGGAAAATAAGTGAATAGCCGATAACTAGAACTTGACTAGTACTGCTTGTTACTGGCCAATTACATCCTCTTAGAAGCTTCTTCTGTGCTCTACTGTAGTGCTTTTAGTGTCTGCGCATACCGCGGCAAGCAACATAACTTTGCATACGATAAAAGTAACCGTTTCAGAGAGAAAAGAGGCCAATGTGACGATCTGGCATTAAGTCGATTCGAACGCAAATGACGAAAACGGGCGGATTTCTGATGTTGTTACTATTATGTACACCTTTCACACCCTCCCGTGCAACGTGGCGTACAGACGTACTTTCATGCGAAATCTTAAGGTTATAGCTCACGTCCAATGCACCAAAGATGGCAAATAAGTAAATAACCGATAACTAAAACTTGAATAGTACTGCTTCTTACTGGCGATTACTTCTTCTTAGAAGTTTCTTCTGTGATTTACTATGGTGCTTTTAGTGTTTCTACATACCGCGGCAAGCGTCTTATCTTTGCAGACGATGAATGTAACCGTTTCAGAGAGAAAAGCGGCCAATGTGATGATCTGGCATGACGTCGACTCGATGGCAAATGACGAAATCGGACGGATTTCTCATGTGCTTACTACATATGAACACTTATCACATTCTCCCGCGCAGCTGGGCGTACACATGTACTTTCATGCAAATTCTTAAGGTTCTAGCTCATGTCGAAGGCACAAAAGCCGGCTAAAAAGTCAATAATCGTTGACTTAACTTAAAGTGTACTGCTTCTTACTTTCTATTACATCTTCTTAGAAGCTTCTTCAGTGTTCTACTGTGGTACTTTTAGTGTCTCCGCATACCTCAGCACGCGGCAAAGCTTTGCACACGATAAATGTAACCGTTTCATAGAGAAGAGGGGCCAATATGACGATCTAAGTCGATTCGATAGCAAATGACGAAAACGGGCGGATTTCTTAGGTTTTTAATACATATGAACACTTTTCACATTCTCCCGTGCAACGTGGCTGCTAGTCCTCCCTTCATGCAAAATCGTAAGGCCATAGCTCATTTCCAAGGCACCAAAGCCTGCTAAAAAGTCAATAATCGATAAGTGACACTCGAATTGTACTGATTCTTACTTGCTATTACATCAACTTACAAGCTTCATCTGTGTTCTACTATGGTGCTTTTAGTGTCTCCGCATACCGCAGCACGCGACATTGCTTTGCACACGATAAATGTAACCATTTCAGAGAGAAGAGCGGCCAAACTGACGATCTGGCATTAAGTCGATTCGGTTGCAAATGACGAAAACGGGCTTATTTCTCTGGTTTTTAGAATAAATGAGCACTTTTCACATTCTCCCATACAACGTGGGTGATAGTCCTCCCTTCGTGAAACATCTTAAGGTCCTAGCTCATGTCCAAGGCACCAAAGCCGGCTAAAAAGTCAAAAATCGATAACTAAAACATGAATTGTACTGCTTCTTACTTGCTATTACTTCAACTTAGAAGCTTCTTCTGTGTTCTACTATGGTGCTTTTAGTGTCCCAGCATACCGCAGCACGCGACATAGCTATGCACAAGGTAAATGTAACCGTTTCAGTGAGAAGAGCAGCCAATGTGACTATCTGGCATTAAGTCGATTCGGTAGCAAATGACGAAAACGGGCGGATTTCTCACGTTTTTACTATATATGAACACTTTTTACATTCTCCCGTGCATCGTGGCTGCTAGTCCTCCATTCATAAAAGATCTTAATGTCCTAACTCATGTCCAAGGCACCAAAGCCGGCTCAAAGGACAAAAACCGATAACTAAACTTGAATTCTACTGCTTCTTACTGGCTAGTACATCAATTTAGAAGCTTCTTCTGCGTTCTACTATAGGGCTTTTAGTGTCTCAGCATTCCGCAGCACGCAACATAGCCTTGCACACGATAAATGTAACCGTTTCAGTGAGAAGAGCAGCCAATGTGACGATATGACATTAAGTCGATTCAAAATCAAATGACGCAAACGGGCGGATTTCTCAGGTTTTTACTACATATGAACACTCTTCACATTCTCCCGTGCAACGTGGCTGCTAGTCCTCCATTCATGTAAAATCTTAATTTCCTAGCTCATGGCCAAGGCACCAAGACCGTCTAAAAAGTCAAAAATCGATAACTAAACTTGAATTGTACTGCTTCTTACTGGCTATTACATCAACTTAGAAGCTTCTTCTGTGTTCTACTATGGGGCTTTTAGTGTCTCCGCATTCCGCAGCACGTGACATAGCTTTGCACACGATAAATGTAACCGTATCAGAGTGAAGAGCGTCCAATGTGACGATTCGATAGCAAATGACGAAAACTGGCGAGTTTCTCAGGTTTTTACTACATATGAACATCTTTAACATTCCCCCGTGCATCGTGGCGGCTAGACCTCCCTTCATGCAAAATCTTAAGGTCCTAGCTAATGTCCAAGGCACCAAAGCCGGGTAAAAAGTCAAAAATCGATAACTAAAGCTTGAATTGTAATTCTTCTTACTGGCTATTCCACCAACTTAGATGTTTCTTCTGTGTTCTACTAAGGTGCGTTTAGTGTCTCCGCATATCGCAGCACGCGACATAGCTTAGCTCACGATAAATGAACGTTTCAGAGAAAAGAGCGGCCAATGTGACGATCTGACATTAAGTCGATTAGATAGCAAACTACGAAACCGGGCGTATCTCTTAGGTTTTTATTACACATGAACACTTTTCAAATTCTCCCGTACAACGTGGCTGATAGTCTTCCCCTCATGCAACATCTTAAGGTTTTAGATCATGTCCAACGCAACAAAGCCGGCTAAAAAGTCAAAAATCGGTAACTAAAACTCGAATTGTACTGCTTCTTACTTGCTATTACATCAACTTAGAAGCTTCATCTGTAATCTACTATGGTGCTTTTAGCGTCTCCGCATTCCGCAGCACACGACATAGCTTTGCACACGATAAATGTAACCGTTCAGAGAGAAGAACGCCCAATGTGACCATCTGACATTAAGTCGATTCAATAGCAAATGACGAAATCGGGGGGATCTCCTAGGTTTCTACTACATATGAACACTTTTCACATTCTCCCGCACAACGTGGCTGATAGTCTTCCCTTCATGCAATATCTTAAGGTCCTAGCTCATGTCCAAGGCGCCAAAGCCGGCAAAAAGTCAAAAATCGATAATTAAAACTTTAATTGTACGCTACTTACTTGCAATTACATCAACTTAGAAGCTTCTTCTGTGTTCTACTATGGTGCTTTTAGCGTCTCCGCATTCCGCGGCACGCGACATAGCTTTGCACACGACAAATGTAACCCTTTGAGAGAGAAGAGCGGCTAATGTGACGATCTGACATTAAGTCGATTCGATAGCAAATGACGAAAACGGGCAGATTTATTAGGTTGTTACTACATATGAACCCTTTCCATTTCTCCCGTGCACTGCGGCTGCTACTCCTCCCTTCATGCAAATCTTAAGGTCCTACCTCATGTCCAACGCACCAAAGCCGGCTAAAAAGTCAAAAATTGAAAGCTAAACTTGAGTTGTACTGCTTCTTACTGGCTATTATATCAACTTATAAGCTTCTTCTGTGTTCTACAATGGTGCTTTTAGTGTCTCCGCATCTAGCAGCACGCGACATAGCGTTGCACACGATAAATGTAACCGTTTCAGAGAAAAGAGCGGAAAATGTGACGATCTGACATTAAGTCGATTCGATAGCAAATGTCGAAAACGGGCGGATCTCTCAGGTTTTAACTACATATGAACACTTTTCACATTCTCCTGTACAACGTGGCTGATAGGCCTCCCTTCATGCAACATCTTAAGGTCCTAGCTCATGTCCAAGGCATCGAAACCGGCTAAAAATACAAAAATCGATAACTAAAACTTGAATTATACTGCTTCTTACTTGCTATTACATCAACTTAGAAGCTTCTTCTGTGTTCTACTATGGTGCTTTTAGCGTCTCCGCATTCCGCAGCACACGACATAGCTTTGCACACGATAAATGTAAGCGTTTAAGAGAGAAGAGTGGCCAATGTGACGATCCGACATTAAGTCGATTCGCTAGCAAATGACGAAAACGGGTAGATTTCCTAGGTTTTTACTACATATGAACACTTTTCACATTCTCCCGTGCAACGTAGTTGCTAGTCCTTACTTCTTGCAAAATCGTAAGGTCCTAGCTTATGTCCAACGCACCAAAGCCGGCTAAAAAGTCAAAAATCGATAACTAAACTTGAATTGTAGTGCATCTTACTGGCTATTACATCAACTTGGAAACATCTTCTGTCTTCTTTTATGTGGATTTTAGTGACTCCGCATTCCGCAGAAGGCGACATAGCTTTGCACACCGTAAATGTAACCGTTTCAGAGAGAAGAGCGGCCAATGTGACGATCTGAAATGAAGTCGATTCAATAGCAAATGACGATAACTTGCGGATTACTCACGTTTTTACTACATACGAACAATTTTCACATTCTCCCGTGTAACGTTGGCTGCTAGTCCTCTATTCATGAAAAATCTAAATGTCCTAGCTCATGTCCAAGGCACAAAACATCAACTTAGAAGCTTCTTCTGTGTACTACTATGGTGCCTTTAGTGTCTCCGCATATCGCAGCATGCAACATAGCTTTGCACACGATAAATGCTATGGTGCCTTTAGTGTCTTCGCATATCGCAACACGTAACATAGCTTTGCACACGATAAATGTAATCGTTTCAGAGAGAAGAGCGGTTAAAGTGTCGATCTGACATTAAGTCGAATCGATAGCAAATGACGAAAACGGGCGGATTTCTTAGGTTTTTACTACATATGGACACTTTACACATTCTCCCGTGCATCGTGGCTGCTAGTCCTCCCTACATAGAATTTCGTAAGGTCCTAGATCATGTCCAAGGCACCAAAGCCGGCTAAAAAGTCAATAATCGATAGTTAAACTATTATTTTACTGCTCCTTACTGGCTATTACATCAACTTAGAAGCTTCTTCTGTGTTCTACTATCGTGCTTTTAGTTTCTCTGCATTCCGCAGGACGCGACGTAGCTTTGCACACGATAAATGTAACCGTTTCAGAGAGAAGAGCCGTCGGCGTGACCATCTAATATTGAGTCGATTCGATAGCAAATGACGAGAACAGCCCGATTTCTTAGGTTTTTACTACATATGAACACTTTTCACATTCTCCCGTGCAACGTGGCTGCTAATCCTCCCTTCATGCAAAATCTTAAGGTCCTAGCTCATGTCCAAGGCACCAAAGCCAGCTCAAAAGTCAAAAATCGATAACTAAACTTGAGTTGTACTGCTTCTTACTGACTATTACATCAACTTATAATCTTCTTCTGTGTTCCACTATGGTGCTTTTACTGTCTCCGCATTTCGCAGCACGCAACATAGTCTTGCACACGATAAATGTAACCGTTTCAGAGAGAAGAGCGGCCAGTGTGACGATCTGACATTAAGTCGATTCGATAGCAAATGACGAAAATTGGCGGATCTCTTAGGTTTTTATTACACATGAACACTTTTAACATTCTCCCGTACAACGTGGCTAATAGTCCTCCCTTCATGCAACATCTTAAGGTCCTAGCTCATGTCCAAGGCACCAAAGACGGCTAAAAAGTCAAATATCGATAACTAAACTAGAATTGTACTGCTTCTTACTTGCTATTACATCAATTTAGAAGCTTCTTCTGTATTCAACTATGTTGCTTTTAGTGTCTGAGCATATCGAAGCACGCAACATAGCTTTGCACACGATAAATGTAACCGTTTCAGAGAGAAAAGACGCCAATGTGACGATCTGACTTTAAGTCAAATCGATAGCAAATGACGTAAACGGGAGGATTTCTTAGGTTTTAACTACATATGAACACTTTCCACATTCTCCCGTGCAACGTGGCTGCTTGTCTTCCCTTCATGCAAAATCGTAAGGTCCTAGCTCATGTCCAAGGCACCAAAGCCGGCTAAAAAGTAAAAAATCGATAGCTAAATTTGTGTTGTACTTCCTCTTACTGGCTATTACATCAACTTAGAAGTTTCTTTTCTGTTCTACTACGGTGCTTTTGTGTCTCCGCATATCGCAGCACGCCACATAACTTTGCACACGATAAATGTAACCGTTTCAGAGAGAGGGGCGGCCAATGTGACGATCTGACATTAAGTCGATACAAAATCATATGACGAAAACGGGCGGATTTCTCAGGTTTTTACTACGTATGAACACTCTTCACATTCTCCCGTGCAACGTGGCTGCTAGTCCTCCCTTCCTGCAAATTTTTAAGGTACTAGCTCATGTCCAAGGAACCAGAGCTGGCTAAAAAGTCAAAAATCGGTAACTAAAACTAGAATTGTACTGCTTCTTACTTGCTATTACATCAACTTAGAAGCTTCTTCTGTGGTCTACTATGGTACTTTTAGTGTCTCCGCGTTCCGCAGCACGCGACATAGCTTTACACACGTTAAATGTAACCGTTTCATAGAGAAAAGCGGCCAATGTGACTATGCTAAAAAGTCAATAATCGATAAGTGACACTCGAATTGTACTGATTCTTACTTGCTATTACATCAACTTACAAGCTTCATCTGTGTTCTACTATGGTGCTTTTAGTGTCTCCGCATACCGCAGCACGCGACATTGCTTTGCACACGATAAATGTAACCATTTCAGAGAGAAGAGCGGCCAAACTGACGATCTGGCATTAAGTCGATTCGGTTGCAAATGACGAAAACGGGCTTATTTCTCTGGTTTTTAGAATAAATGAGCACTTTTCACATTCTCCCATACAACGTGGGTGATAGTCCTCCCTTCGTGAAACATCTTAAGGTCCTAGCTCATGTCCAAGGCACCAAAGCCGGCTAAAAAGTCAAAAATCGATAACTAAAACATGAATTGTACTGCTTCTTACTTGCTATTACTTCAACTTAGAAGCTTCTTCTGTGTTCTACTATGGTGCTTTTAGTGTCCCAGCATACCGCAGCACGCGACATAGCTATGCACAAGGTAAATGTAACCGTTTCAGTGAGAAGAGCAGCCAATGTGACTATCTGGCATTAAGTCGATTCGGTAGCAAATGACGAAAACGGGCGGATTTCTCACGTTTTTACTATATATGAACACTTTTTACATTCTCCCGTGCATCGTGGCTGCTAGTCCTCCATTCATAAAAGATCTTAATGTCCTAACTCATGTCCAAGGCACCAAAGCCGGCTCAAAGGACAAAAACCGATAACTAAACTTGAATTCTACTGCTTCTTACTGGCTAGTACATCAATTTAGAAGCTTCTTCTGCGTTCTACTATAGGGCTTTTAGTGTCTCAGCATTCCGCAGCACGCAACATAGCCTTGCACACGATAAATGTAACCGTTTCAGTGAGAAGAGCAGCCAATGTGACGATATGACATTAAGTCGATTCAAAATCAAATGACGCAAACGGGCGGATTTCTCAGGTTTTTACTACATATGAACACTCTTCACATTCTCCCGTGCAACGTGGCTGCTAGTCCTCCATTCATGTAAAATCTTAATTTCCTAGCTCATGGCCAAGGCACCAAGACCGTCTAAAAAGTCAAAAATCGATAACTAAACTTGAATTGTACTGCTTCTTACTGGCTATTACATCAACTTAGAAGCTTCTTCTGTGTTCTACTATGGGGCTTTTAGTGTCTCAGCATTCCGCAGCACGCGACATAGCTTTACACACGTTAAATGTAACCGTTTTATAAAGATGAGCGGCCAATGTGACTATCTGACATTAAGTGGATTCGATAGCAAATGATGAAAACGGGCGGATTTCTTAGGTTTTTATTACGTACGAACACTTTTCACATTCTCACGTGCAACGTGGCTGCTAGTCCTCGATTCATGAAAAATATTAATGGCCTAGCACATGTCCAAGGCACCAAAGCCGGCTAAAAAGTCAAAAATCGATAACTAAACTTGAGTTGTACTGCTTCTTACTGACTATCACATCAACTTAGAATCTTCTTCTGTGTTCTACTATGGTGCTTTTAGCGTCTCCGCATTCCGCAGCACGCGATATAGCTTTGCACACGATAAATGTAACCGTTTGACAGAGAAGAGCAGCCAATGTGACGATCTGACATTAAATCGATTCGATAGCAAATGACGAAAACGGGCAGATTTCTTAGGTTTTTACAATATAAGAACATATGTCACACTCTCCCGTGCAACGTGGCTGCTAGTCCTCCCTTCATGCAAAATCTTAAGGTCCTAGATCATGTACAAGGCATCAAAGTCGGCTAAAAAGTCAAAAACCAATAAGTAAACTTGAATTGTGCTGGTTCTTACTGGCTATTACATCAACTTAGAAGCTTCTTCTCTGTTCTACTATGGTGCTTTTAGTGTCTCCGCATTCCGCAGCACCCGACATAGCTTTGCACACGATCAATGTTACCGTTTCAGAGAGAAGAGCGGCGAATGTGACGATCTGACATTAAGTCAATTTGATAGCAAATGACGAAAATCGGACGAATTTCTCAGGTTTTTACTACGTACGAACACTTTTCACATTCTCCCGTGCAACGTGGCTGCTAGTCCTCCCTTCATACAAATTCCTAACGTCCTACCTCATGTCCAAGGCACCAAAGCCGGCTAAAAATTCAAAAATCGATAACTAAATTTGAGTTCTTTTGCTTCTTACTGGCTATTATATCAACTTAGAAGCATTTTCTGTCTTCTACTATGGTGATTTTAGTGTCTCCGCATATCGCAGCACGCGACATAGGTTTGCACACCATAAATGTAACCGTTTCAAGAGAAGAGCGCCCAATGTGACGATCTGACATTACGTCGATTCGATAGCAAATGACGAAAACCAACGAATTTCTTAGGTTTTTACTACATATGAACACTTTTCACATTCTCCCGTGCAACGTGGCTGCTAGTCCTCCCTTCATGCAAACTCTTAAGGTCCTAGCGCATGCCCAAGTCACCGAAGCCGTCTAAAAAGTCAAAAATCGATAGCTAAAACTTGAATTGTTATGCTTCTTACTGTTTATTACATCAACTTAGAAGCTACTTCTGTGTTCTACTATGGTACTTTTAGTGTCTGCGCATTCCGCAGCACGCCACATAGTTTTGCACAAGATAAATGTAACCGTTTCAGAGAGAAGAGCGGCCAATGTGAATATCTGACATTAAGTCGATTCGATAGCAAATGACGAAAACGAGCGGATTTCTTAGGTTTTTACAACATTCGAACACTTTTCACACTCTCCCGTGCAACGTGGCTAATAGTCCTCCCTTCATTCAACATCTTATATTCCTAGCTCATGTCCAAGGCACCAAAGCCGGCAAAAAGTCAAAAATCGGTAACTAAAACTAGAATTGTACTGCTTCTTACTTGCTATTACATCAACTTAGAAGCTTCTTCTGTGTTCTACTATGGCGCATTAAGTGTCTGAGCATATCGCAGCACGCGAGATAGCTTTGCACACGATAAATGTAACCGTTTCAGTGAGAAGAGCTGCCAATGTGACGATCTGACATTAAGTCGATTCAATAGCAAATGACGGAAACGGGCAGATTTCTCAGGTTTTTACTACATATGTACACTCTTCACATTCTCCCGTACAACGTGGCTGATAGTCCTCCCTTCATGCAAAATCTCAAGGTCTTATCTAATGTCCAAGGTACCAAAGCCTGCTAAAAAGTCAAAAATCGATAACGAAGACTTGAATTGTACTGCTTCTTACTTGTTATTACATCAACTTAGAAGCTTATTCTGTGGTCTACTATGGTACTTTTAGTGTCTCCGCGTTCCGCAGCACGCGACATAGCTTTACACACGTTAAATGTAACCGTTTCATAGAGAAGAGCGGCCAATGTGACTATCTGACATTAAGTGGATTCGATAGCAAATGACGAAAACGGGCGGATTTCTTAGGTTTTTATTACGTACGAACACTTTTCACATTCTCACGTGGAACGTGGCTGCTAGTCCTCGACTCATGAAAAATATTAATGGCCTAGCACATGTCCAAGGCACCAAAGCCGGCTAAAAAGTCAAAAATCGATAACTAAACTTGAGTTGTACTGCTTCTTACTGACTATCACATCAACTTAGAATCTTCTTCTGTGTTCTACTATGGTGCTTTTAGCGTCTCCGCATTCCGCAGCACGCGATATAGCTTTGCACACGATAAATGTAACCGTTTGAGAGAGAAGAGCAGCCAATGTGACGATCTGACATTAAATCGATTCGATAGCAAATGACGAAAACGGGCAGATTTCTTAGGTTTTTACAATATAAGAACACATGTCACACTCTCCCGTGCAACGTGGCTGCTAGTCGTCCCTTCATGCAAAATCTTAAGGTCCTAGCTCATGTACAAGGCATCAAAGCCGGCTAAAAAGTCAAAAACCGATAACTAAACTTGAATTGTACTGGTTCTTACTGGCTATTACATCAACTTAGAAGCTTCATCTGTGTTCTACTATGGTGCTTTTAGTGTCTCCGCATTCCGCAGCACGCGACATAGCTTTGCACACGATCAATGTAACCGTTTCTGTGAGAAGAGCGGCCTATGTGACGATCTGGCTTTAAGGCGATTCGATAGCAAATGACGAAAACGGGCGGATTGCTTAGGTTTTTAGTACATATGAACACTTTTCACATTCTCCAGTGCAACGTGGCTGCTAGTCCTCCATTCGTAGAAATTCTTAAGGTCCTACCTCATGTCCAAGGCATCAAAGCCGACTAAAAAGTCAATAATCGATAGCTAAAACTATTATTTTACTGCTTCTTACTGCCTATTACATTAACTTAGAAGCGTCTTCTGTGTTCTACTGTGCTGCTTTTAGTTTCTCCGCATTCCACAGCACGTGACATAGCGTTGCACACGATAAATGTAACCGTATCAGAGAGAAGATCGGTCAACGTGACCATATGACATTGAGTCGATTCGATAGCAAATGACGAAAACGGGCGGATTTCTTGGGTTTTACTACATATGAACACTTTTCACATTCTCCCGTACAACGTGGCTGCTAGACCTCCCTTCATGCCAAATCTTAAGGTCGTAGCTGATGTTCAAGGCACCAAAGCCGGCTAAGAAGTCAATAATCGATAACTAAACATTAATTGTACTGTTTCTTACTGGTTAATTACATCAACTTACAAGCTTCTTCTGTGTTCTGCTATGCTGCAATTAGTGCTTCTGCATACCGCAGCACGCAACGTAAGTTTGCAGCGATAAATTCTATCGTTTCAGAGAGAAAAGCGGCCATTGTGGCGATCTGACATTTCGTCGATTCGATAGCAGATGCCGAAAACGGGCGGATTTCTTAAGTTTTTACTACATATGATCAGTTTTCACATATTCTCGTGTAACGTTTCTCCCAGACCTCGTTTCATGCGAAATCGTAACGTCGTCAGTCATGTCCCTGGCGCCAAAGGCGGCTAATAAGTCAATAATCGATAGCAAAAACTTGAATTGTACTGCTTCTTACTGGCCGATTACATCAACTTAGAGCCGGCCGCGGTGGTCTAGAAGTTCAGGGGTTCAGTCCGGAACCGCTGGACTGCTACGCTCGCAGGTTCGAATCCTGCCTCGGGCATGGTTGTGTTTGATGTCCTTAGGTTAGTTAGGTTTAAGAAGTTCTACGCTCTAGGGGACTGATGACAACAGATGTTAAGTCCCATAGTGCTCAGAGCCATTTGAACCAATAACTTAGAAGCTTCTTCTGTGTTCTATGGTGTTGCTATTAGTGCCTCCGCATGCCGCAGCCCGCGACATAAGTTTCCAGACGATAAATGTAACTGTTTTATAGAGAAAAGCGTCCAATGTGACGATCTGTCGTTACGTCGATTCGACGGCAATTGACGAAAACGGGACGATTTCTTAGGTTTTTACAACACATGAACACTTTTCCAATTCTCTCGTGTAACGTGTCTTCCAGACTTCGTTTCATGCCAAATCTTAAGGTCGTCGGACATGTCTGAGGCACCAAAGCCGGATAATAAGTCAATAATCGATTAGTAAAACTTGAATTTTACTGCTTCTTACTGGCTGATTACATTAACCTATAAGCTTCTTCTGTGTTTTACTGTGTTGCTATTAGTGCCTCCGCATACCCCAGCACACAACATAAGTTTGCAGACGATGAAGGTAACCGCTTCACAGAGAAATTTCAAATTCTGTGTCTGTGTCTATTGCCTGATCATATTGTTAAGAGCAGGTTGCTCTAAATGCCCAGTAGATCTGATTCCCTTGATACCCATTCAAAACAAACTCGGAATGGGAAAGACCAAGCTCTGCTTATACTTATAGCCTGGGAAGTTGACATATCTTAGACACTAAAATATGATGGTTAAAGATGTCCACTGAGTATTCCCATATACACTGAAGTTAGCTTTGAACAACAAATTATTAATTGGCCACCAACTCTTGACTCAATAGCTACTAAGATCTTTCACTGGTGAAGGAGGTGACGACGTTGTTATGTCTATTAGAGGCTTCTGTAGTTTGCTGAAAATGATGTGATATAATTGTGCCTTGTGATTTTCTGTGGAGTTCCAGAGTAAGTTCTATACTGGTGCAGGACATTCATTCCTGCTGTTCTCATTCGAGGCAATCCTGGATTCTGAATCTCAAGCACCAGAGGATTATAAACAGCAATGCAACCTCTGTCTTCCTGGCAGTGCACTATTTCAAAGTGCTCTGGTTGTCAGTCTCTTCTCATTGTGCAGTGCTTGTAGATTATTGTAAATGGATTATCTGTAATATTTAGAACATCTCATTCTAAACTTTCTAAAGAACGAGACTTTTCTGTCATGACCACTTTTTGTGTGAGGTGATAAATACCAGGAATTTTGTTGCATTTTGAGAACCTAATGGTGACTGACATTAGTGTCTGTGTAAATTAATGGAACTGGATTTTTCCTCAGGTCGGCAGTTTTCCGAAGGTCGGCGTTTTTCCTGAGGTCGTCGTTTTTCCCAAGGTCGGCGTTTTTCCCCGAGGTCGGCGTTTTTGCCCCGAGGTCGGCGTTTTTTCCCCGAGGTCGGCGTTTTTTCCCGAGGTCTGCGTTTTTGCCCCGAGGTCGGATTAGAGAATTTTTTCCCAAGGTCTAGAAACCTATCGATATATTGAAAATCCAAAGTATTTTCATGTATGTACACTATACTGATATGTCATGTCATCTTGAAACATATATCCGACCACTAGATAACGGTATTTATCAAGATAGCGATATATTTCGTTATATCTATTTATTTCGAGAATCGTTTTCTTAGGGGTACAGATTTATTTCCAGACGTCCATACATTTCCCATTATCGATTCAATTCGATATATCGACTTACGTAGATGCGCACATTATATCATGATGTCGATTTATCTATATTGAGGAGTCTATTTATTTCGAGGTATCGATTGATTTCGAGTATCCGTTTATATGAGATATCGATTTATTTTGATACACCGACACAATTCAGGTTCTCTATATATTTCGAGGTATAGATATATTTCCAAGTATTGGTGTACTTCAGATATCGATTCTTTTCGAGATATCGATATATTTCAAGATACCTCTATATCTCAAGTAATCCATAAATTTCTAGATATCGCTATTTTTAGAGATATCTTTATATTACTAGGTACCAATATATTTCAGGAAATCGATATATTCCTATACCTCGATTTATCTCGATATGTCGACTAGCTTCGAGATTTCGATCTAATTGTAAGTAGAAATGTGTCCAGATGTCGATATATTTCGGGATATCGACTCATTTCGATGTAGCGGTTCCTCGGAGGTGTCGATTTATTTCGAGGTTTCGATTTATTTCGCGGTGTCGATTTATTTCGAGGTAGCGATTTATTTCGAGGTGGCGATTTATTTCGAGGTGTGGATTTATTTCGAGGTGTCGATGTATTTCTTGGTGACGATATATTTCGATGTTACTTGTCGACTGCATCAGCTTAGAACCTTTTTCATACAGAGTGGTGCGACTGCATACCTCAGCAGGCGACATTGATATCCAGACGATGAATTTTACCGTTTCCGAGAGAAAAGCGTGCGATGTGACGAATTGGCACTACTTCATTATGAAAACAAATGACGAAAACGTGAGGTTTTCTTCGGTTTTTCTGCCACTGCTGCCAACTTTCAGCCCACCCCCTCCTCCACTTCCCCAGTCGTGGCGATCAGCTGGTGTGATGGAAATGGACACAGGAAAGTAATAACGTTCCATGAAATCCCATTCTAGGGACGTTCAAGGGTAAATGTTCCAGACGGTTTATTTGCATTAAGACACGCATACTGGACATCTACAATGTCACATCTGCCAGATCGTTTCTATTGTCAACAGTGGAAAACAAAACAGCGTACTGAAGAAGCCATAGTGAGACACGGTTTTTGGTAGACGAAATAATAGGAATACTCTAGCCACTGATAATGATGATCTAATGAGAATTCTGTTATTGTTTTGAAAGATGCATTTAAATATCCATTCAACGTAGATCCAAATTATTTTGAGAATTATAATAGCGGTATTATGAATCTACATTGGAGATTTTGTAATGCAAAACATTTCGATCTGAGAATACTTTACGTGATAGTACGGTATTGACCTTGTGTGTCATTAGGGTAAAGTTAATTTGCTGCCATTAACACAAAATTTATCCGCCATTAACGTAAAATCTATTTTTCAGCGTACTGCAATAAGGACTCACTTCAGATGATTGGACAATTAAAGAGAACTCAAACCGTTATTTTAATAGTATTCGTAGGTCCAATGCAGCATTTACCGTAGACAGTCCCTGAGCCTAGACTGTCAGTTTTATGTAGGGAGTACTACTTTAAAAAAGCACTCCGTGTTCAGGTCACAAGTGGCCAATCAGGACCATCCGACCGCCACGTCATTCTCACTGAGGGTGGAGGAGGAGCTGGCTCTCCCACTCGTTGTGGTAGTTTCCTTTGACTGGAGCCGCTACTATTCGGACGAGTAGTTCCTCAATTGGCATCGGAAGGCTGAGTGCAACCCGAAAAATGCCAACAGCGCATAGCGGCCCCGATGGTCACCCATCCAAGTGCCGACCAAGCCCGGAAGTGCTAAACTTCAGTGATCTGACGGGAACCGGTGTATCCACTGCGGCAAGGCCATTGCCCCTACCACTTTTACATGATATTTTTGATCGTAGTTCAGGTCAGATGGCTGGAAAGAATGGACGTTTACCATGTTATGCACATTTATATTTTCACTACGTCGACACAGCTGGTCCAATTACGACCACAGGTGATGGTAGCCATAATGATCGTGCCAAGCATCCTGTGTACATTAGTTACACCCTAGTGTGTGGGCATCACACCATTCGTGACATTTAAGTTTGTTACTTCTTTGCTACTATATTCGCAATAAATTTTGCAGACAGTATCCGCATATGACGCTCAATGTACCTACAAAATTATATCATTGTACGACACATGTTTCAGGAGATACGTCATAAAAACTCAGGACAAGGCCAGACGCTGCATAGTACGGACGTGGACGCACAGCTGTAAATAAATGCCTGGTCAACACCAAGCTTTTCCGCTAGTCATCTATAAAGATAAAAAATCCCCAATATTGCCTACCAGCGTATTTTTGAAAAACCTTTATTTTGTCATCCATTTGTTCCTGTAAAAATCGTAAAAGCCGTGCATCATTGTGTTTTCAAATATCGTTTCTTATTGTCATCTCTTTTTATGTATTTTAAACCATCTATCGCTTGTGTAACCTGTGGCTACAAGTCCATTCCGTTTATGGGGTAATCGAAATAATAAACAACGGAAAATGTGTGGGTCAATTTCTTCCTCATTTTTCGGAACTTCTGATAATAGTAAATCGTTGGCTCTTTGAGGGTGTGATAGGTACATACAAGAGATTAGTGTAAGATTAGAATTTGTGTTAGATACAGTGCCAGGAGGTTCTGTTTCTATCTGGCTAGCTTCAGAGTACTTCACCATCTACTAAGTGATGCGTTTCATTGTGAATGGTGTGTTCTATGCTAGGTCTACCCTTTACTGCACAATGCTGTTCCTTCGATGCTATTAAAACCAGGATGTTATCAAAATATATGCACAGTGGCAGACTGGAGTCTGCATAAATATTTCCAGTGGTGGGGAGGGGGAAAGGCGCGTCGGGGCTGGAGTGCATGATTCTGAAACTGGCACTCTATCTACAAATCAGCTGGTCAGTTACGAGGTGCATCAAGCTACAAGACCCTAACTCTATAAGCGCTACAACTGGTCAAAGCTAAGGTTTAGCAGTATTGTGGAGAATTCTTATCTGGAAGAGTATGAGTATACTGTAACGAATAAAAACTCTTTACTCCAGATTCCAGGGAGGGTTGGGGGCGATGGGTGAAAGTGCCCTTTTGCCTATCCTCCCCTCCCCACCTCCTCCCCTCCCCCTCCCCTCCCCCTCCCCACCCCCTCCCCTCCGTCTCCCCTCCCCCTCCCCTCCTCCTCGCGGACGCCAATGGCTGGCCCGTTCATTTTGAGAACATCAGAGCTGCAGTAACCTTAACGAGAAACTGTTCTTCATGTCCTTGTCTGTCAATCTTACCACTCAGAACACCAGTGGGAATGTTGGTTACCGCTGAAACAACTGGTTTTCGGCTGTTATCAGTTTCCCAGACTCACTTTAAGCAAATTGTTAGAACCCGTCACAATACCAGTTTTTGTAATAACCGATTTTCAGTCTTTTATTTACATTATTTCCTCTAGTAAACGTAGAAATCAAACAAAGATTAAAAAAATTTTACTTTCTCAGTTTCTTGATAAATGGAATCAAAATGTCAAATTAAATACCTATATGATGACCTGCAGCCGTTCAGAACGAAATTAGAATTATATTAATACCGTCAGCTGCTCACGGGTGTCGATATATATCAACGGGGACAGGTGACAATGTGTGCAAGTCTGGGACTCGAACCCGGGATCTCCTGCTTACATGGCAGGCGCTCTGCCCATCTGAGCCACCGAGGGCACAGACGATAGTGTGACTGCAGGTACTATCTCGCGCACGCCTCCCGCGAGACTCACATTCTCACCTTGCATGTCCACACACTACATTCGTAGTGTCCCACACCAACACACTCATTACTCGTGGAACACATTCGTACCAAGTCCCGTAACAGTTCCGGGAATACGTGTACATCTTCACAGAAGAAGGTCATGGCTGGTATTGCCAGAACCATATACTTATATGGATATGGACATGTCTTCCACGAGGAATGAGTGTGTTGGAGGGGGACTCTACGACTGTAGTGTATGGACATTCAAGGTGAGAATGTGAGTCTCTCAAGATGCGTGCGCGAGATAGTCCCTGCAGTCGAACCATACACTGTGTCCTCGGTGCCTCAGATGGATAGAGCGTCTGTCATTTTAGCAAGAGATCCCGGGTTCGAGTCCCGGTCGTGGCACACATTTTCACTTGTCCACGTTGATATTTATTAACGCCCGCGAGCACTGACTGTATTAATATAATTCTAATTTCTTTAAATTAAATAGTCAAATATGTCCGATCTTCGCTTCTGGCGAGTGCTCCTATACTACAGAAAACTGCCAGTATTATCCTACTGATTTTAGTTTTTAGAAGCTCTGCTCAAAAATTATATTGTAATCGGTTATCACAGCACTATGCGGGCATTACGTATAGTCCAGCGATATAGAGTGAAAACTGCGGCAGGAGAACGCTCTTTTTCGTTTTAATTTCTCCGTTTTTAAGGGCTAAAAGCAGATAACGGCATACTACGTAGACACAGGCAGCAGATCAGGCACTTTCAATTTTTATCCCGAACTATGAATGATTTGTAAAATTTTAACTTTTTTCCTTGTATGATGTCGCAAGTGACCAAATCGACCATTGTGCTTCACTCGTACTGCATATCGTAAAATACTTCCAGGCTTCCAGATGGTGCCATTTTGTGTTACAACTGACGTTCGACAACAGCGAGAAACTGCGTCCATTCTCGCGCACTGCTTGTATAACAGGCACAGTATTGTCTCGGCAATGTTGGACCAATCCATTTGTTGCTCGTTTCTATCAGCAGTGTTATTAAAGTGGCATACATAACTTTTCCCATTTTTTTCTGTAATAACGCCGTATTTCAGTGCTATGGAAATCTTACGAATAAAAATTACTCGTCTTTTTTAAAAAAGGTTTATTTGAAAACTAAAAATTTTACTACGACAGCTGTGGCTAATTGATATATCTGTTTTTACGTGGTTATCAGGAAAAAATAAAAAAAATACTTGTTATAACCGAGAGCAAACAAATACCGAAAGACATCGGTTATTCAGAACTAAAATACCCATATCGTTTTAACTGATCGGTTTTTCTATCTCTAAACTGCAATGTCGCCATAGAAAAGTGTGTCGTTTCATCAATGTCCATAGCAACTTTGAGATATGTGTTTATGCGTAATATCGGCAAATGGAAACACGAAGAGGTAATAAGCACCTGAGCGATAGAATTTATTTCACAGTCAGAAAAGTCGAGTGACAGACAAGACTGAATCACTGTAATAGAAATTATATGGAAAGCTGTGTAAAGGAAAATTTCCAGTTCTTTCGTGGATTCCAAAATTGAAGCAAATTCCGGGACATCAAGGTGACATAGTCTTATACGGATAGTATTCCATGACTAACGTAATTGGCCCACATACTGTACTGGTATACGGATAATATTACACGACTAACGTAATTTACCTGAAATAATTTACAAACATGTTACTGTAACATTCGCTACTACTCATTACGCTAATTGACCTTCAGCCATTAAGCGCAAGCGCAGATCTCAGTTATGATACGTGCGCCATCCAAAAATTTATCAAGGTGGTAACTCAACACAACTACAAACGATCATTGTGTGTAAAGTAAATAGAACATCTCATAAGAAGAACATGACGGGTTTGAATCATTCCCACCGCAAAGGATGAAAAATTCAGGCTCGCACACAAAACCACTTGATAACTAACCAGAAATTCAGATTAGTTGTAGCTTCGGTGACAATCGCCTTTTTTTACATTTTCCCCGTAAACTGGATAATTATGAAACGTAAGCAACTACTCTAAAATATCTGCGGCAACGGCGTTGCCGCGGAGGTTGCATCGGTTCACGTGAGATCACCGAAGTTATGTGTGTTGTCGGGCGTTGAAGGCACTTGGATGGGTGATCATCCAGGCCGCCATGCACTCTTGCCATTTCTCGGGGTGCACTCAGCCTCATGATGTCAATCGAGGAGCTACTCGACCGAATAGTAACGGCTCCGGTCAAAGAATACCAACATAACGACCGGGAGAGCAGTGTGCTGACCCCCGCCCCTCCTTTTCGCATCCTCCACGGATGATGACACGGCGGTCGGATGGTCCCGTCCAGTAGGCCACTCGTGGCCTGAAGACGGAGTGCTTACAAAGCAACTACTCTCCAGTGGATGGCCGTACTACTGAGACCTTGATGCCTGGCATCAACAACAGATGGCAGCACACGAGGTTGGCTTACGCCTACTGCCGAATTTTGCGATCTGTCGTAAGCCTGCGTAAGCACGTAGGGCCTTCCGTCTTAAGTGCAAGCATATCCATTGCGTTTTCTGTCACGCGACTTGAGTGGAATGTTTCATTATTTCTGAAATTTTATAGAAATATTTTTCGTTGTATATCCTCACCATCGGTACTGAATTTACTGTAAAATTACTTGCTCACTTTTCGGAACTTCCGTTCATAGCAAATCGATACTATTTGAAGCCGTGGTAGACACGAGTCTAGTGTGCTTCACCTTCAGCACCTTCTGTGTCAGTCTCGGTTAATATGTCGCTGATTTCACAACGAACAGTTCGTTGTCTACTGAGTATACTGTTTGTTGCACGACACTATCCCTCCCACGCTGCTAAATGTAGGTCGTCGGCAAAATATGACTGCAGTGGAACAAGGGCGTCTGCAGAAATTTCCCCAGGAGGTGGTGGTGGCATTGGTAGTGGTGTGTGTGTGTGTGTGTGTGTGTGTGTGTGTGTGTGTGTGTGTGTGTGTGTGTGTGGAGGCCATTACTATGAAATTCACACAGTCCAGACCGCCAAGGAAAATAAACCTTGAGATTTGGAAAGGGTGTTGATCTTATACCGCTTATACTGCATATTTCGAAATTCCACCTCTAAGGGGGAGACACAGGAAATGAAAGGATTTTTGAAACATGTAGCTATTAAGGTAATTTTGAAGCTAGGCAGACGAAAATTTGTATCTGGTTTCTAGGTCAGAAATAAAGAAATATGTGTTCCAGTATTATTGGGAATTTAACCTCTATGAGGTGAAATAGTGGGTGAACATTTTATTTTGAGATAAATAATTATGGAAGAACTATGAAAGTATTTTTAAGGATACATCTACGAAAATTGGTATTTGACTTCGAAGTTACAAATAAGAAAATACGTGTTTCGGTGTTTTTAGAAGTTCAACCCCTAAGGGGATGAAATAGAGTGAGCTGCTGCGTTTCTGGCGCCAGTTTCCGTCGATCGTTGTTTCGATCTTTGAGTCGCGGCCCAGAGGACACTGCTCCATAAGCGACTGTAGTAGTTCTCTGTGCGGCCCCACATCGGACTTACCGCGCTTACACTGGACACAGTTGCCAACAAATCGCCTGCCATCGCCATATAGGTTGGGCCAAAACATATGTTCCCGAACTCGGTTCAAGGTCTTGTAGAACCACAAATTGTCCCCTACCGCCGAATCGTGGAAATATCTGAGTGCCATGCTAACTCGTTCCTGTGGAATACAGACCTCCCCTTCACCACGGTTGTCTTCCCCTTTACACAAGACCCCCCCCACCCCACCCCCCGAAGACCTCGCCATCCGCCAACTGCTGCCGTATCGGTCCCCACCCGGGGTCCTCGGCCTTTTGCCGGCTAAGTCGCAGAAGAAGCCGAGTGTCTCGGAGAGAAGGAAATTCACCCCAAGATCCGGCTCCACGTGGCCCTTGCTTTCCCCAGACTCTGCCGCGAACATACGGCTGAGAGCGTAACCAATTCATTGTCTCTGCCACTAATATTCCGTACCTGGAGATAAGTCTTCTCATCTTAACTTCGGTATGATTTTTAGCGATCTTATTAATCAAAGTTTAATGGCTGGCACTGGCCAAGTAACTCACGGAGGCTCATTGGTTTCATTCCAGTTGTATTGCTCACCTGTTCTCCATATAAGGTTGTGTAGTTTATGTCTCAGAAAAGTGTCTGCCCTTGATGTGTGTTGTGTTAGAGATAATTGGCAGCGGTCGACGCTAGCATACTGGGAGCACAGCACCACGGGGGCAGAGAGATATTTAAGGCCATGTCCTCTCCTTTACATCTTGGGTTATGTTGTCACTTTTGCGTGATTCCATCTTTCCGGTGGAGAACTATAGCATCCAAAGTTCAATTGCATTGCCAAGTTGAGTATATTTCTATGTCATTCTCTGCCTCGTGGATCTCTTGTATTGATTTGAATCCTTGGTCTGCTCGCGTCTATCGCCCATTCATACGAAATTTTGAAGCAACCTTATTTTAAGGGTATTGTCACATAGTCATGTTCTAGTTGTAATCATTCTAAGAATATTGTTGATTAATCAACTGAGTAACTAAATTTGAAGGTCCGTTTGGTCAAAATTAAAGGACCCCCTTAATTGTTTTAGTCATTTTTTATATAGTTTTGTTTAGGAAAGTTGGCTAGCCGAACTTTAAATATCTGTATTCTTACGCTTAATCTGTTTCTCCCCTGATTGCAAGTAGTGAGAGTTCTGCTATGAATTTTATGGACATTTGTGCTATTTAAGTAAAGCTTTACCTAAGTATATTTACCTAGTCATATTCAAATTTCACGTTTTACAGGTCTCGTTCAGCTTAACGAAATTTATTTATTATTTGTCCAACTGATCTGGCCTTGTAAGGCAGTCTCCTCTATTATTGTGATTGTGATTTTATAATGTTTTTGATTGTAATAAAATATGTAGCAACTACAACGGATTACTATTGTGATTTTGGTGTGTCACTACCATACCCCATTTCATAGAGGATGAAATGTTTCATGAAATATATGAGAACCTGTTTTTGATACATTCAACCATTAAGGGGGGTGGAATATAGGATGCAATGTTTTATGGAAGTATTTCAGTGCGAAAGAATTTTTAAAGCGAAATCTATGAAAATTGTGTTATTGAAAAATACGTGTTTCACTGTTTTTGGAACTACAACCTCCAAGAAGGTGCAATAGTGGCACATGTTTCACTGAACCATAGCCTTCCACCCAACCTGCAAAGTATACGGACTTGCTGAAAGCATCGTTTAAGAAGAGATTGTTCGAAATTTCACTCCTAAGGGGGTGAAAAATGGGTTGAAAGTTTTTTTTTAAATATTTCCCTATGTCCCTATTGAAGCTATAACTACAAAACTACGAAAATTGATATTTGGTGTCTCAGTCAGAAACAAAAAAGAAACAGGTTTTTAGCATTTTCCGAAATTCTTCCATTGGGGGATAAAATAATTAGTGAAGGTTTTTGAAAATAAATCATTATTAAAGAACTACTGAAGCATATTTAAAGCTACATCTATGAAAATAGGTATTTGACATCTCGGTTCGATGTAAAAAAAAAGTGTGTTTCGTTACTTTTGGAAATTTAACTCACTAATAGAGTGAAATAAGGGATGAAAAGTTTTATGAAATATTTCACTATGAAAGCATTTTTAGAATTAAATGGATGAAGATTTGAATTTGGCTCCTCGGTTCTAAATAGAAGAATACGTGTTTAATTGTTGTTGAAAACCCAACCCCTAAAGGGTGTGAGATGTTTCAGAAAATGGTTCATTATGAAAGCATTAATAAATATATCTGACAATTCGTATTCGGCTAATCTTTTACAATTTTTAAAAACTACGTGTTTCACTGGTTTTGGAACTTCGAGCATAAGGGGATGAAAATTTTAATGAAATATTTATTGCGTTATATTAAAATATTTTAAATTTGCATCTATGAAAACCGGTATTTCACTTCTCAATTAGATATAAAGAAATATGCGTTAGGGAATGAAAGACTCTACGGAGATATCACCACAAAAATACAAACGGCTTGATTAACAAAAACCTTGGACTCCAGCTGTCAGTAGTGCTTTTTGGTCCTTCAGTAAAAGACCATGCTTCAATGGCGTTAAGTTTAGAAAGTTTAGAAAGTGTTGCAGTTTATAAAAGACATAAAAAAACGATTAAAGAAAAAAAATTCTTTGCAGACCATGAAAGGTCTACGCAAGTAAAGAAGCGAATGATAAGCTAGCTCTTTATGCAAATGAGTTGGTCAGTTTAAGTTCCGAGACATGTCATGCAGCAGGAACGGAATCCTATAGTTGCTACGATTGGCTAAAGGAAAAGTTTTGCAAAATCACGCCAAATCACTTCTGCAAGTGGCTGAGAATCTCGTAATGAATAAAAATTCTGTAGTGAGAATTCGAAGGTGGGAGATGCAAGATTCCCCCCCCCCCTTCCCCCTCCTCACAATGCTATCCTTCTTTCCCTACAGCAAAATAAATAATTAAATAAATAAATAAAACTAGAGAAATTTCTACTGTGAAACTATTTGCATACAAGAGAACGGCCCTTGAAATTTAACGCTTCAAAGTTTTAAGCCCTGCTCATTCCGGATATTGATTAGAAAGTGTTAATCCACATGTGAAACCTGAGTACATATTCCTGTGACATTTGATCAACGGTGTTCCATAAGGACAGGTTCTCATTCAAAACGTTCGAAAATTCTATTTCTTTGTAGTTGCATTTTTAAAGGTGTACTTGTCTAGACTCTAGGAACGGAAAGTTTTTTTTTTTTTAGTCCGTGCTTTACAAAAGTTTCTGCAGCCCATTGTTTGAAGCAGTGTCACGGCTGCCGTGAGCCGCGCGGGCTACCCGCCATGTCTCCAACGCCTTGTCACGGTTCGCGCGGCTCCCCCCGTTGGAGGTTCGAGTCCTCCCTCGGGCATGGCTGTGTATGTGTTGTCCTTAGCATAAGTTACTGTAAGTAGTGTGTAAACATAGGGACTGATGGTTCAAATGGCTCTGAGCACTTTGGGACTTAACATCTGAGGTCATCAGTTTCCTAGAACTTAGAACGACTTAAACCTAACTAACCTAAGGACATCACACACATCCATGCTCGAGGCAGGATTTGAAGCTGCGACCGTAGCGGTCGCGTGGCTCCCGACTGAAGCGCCTAGAACCGCTGGGCCACATCGGCCGGTCTATCATGTATTCTAGAAGAGCTGCACGGTCGTCAGTGGCGCCTGTTCTTTCGAGAACAGTTACTATCTTCATATCTATGGTTAAACGTTACCCAGCCATTGACCTTCGTCTGTGCGAATGCGCATAGGTTGCTCGAACTCTTACGGGAATCGTCACCTTAGTGTGAGCCAGTAATGAGTGGATGGACAAGTACCTATTAAGTACATTACGTATGCGGATTGTGGACGGTTGGGGATGTGAGTCTCACGGGAAACGTGCGAGGGATAAATTCCTGCTGTCGTGCTGTTCATTTGTGTCCTCGATGGCTCAGATGGATTGAGCGTCTGCAATGTAAGCAGGAGATCCTGGGTTCGAGTCCCAGTAGGGGCACACATTTTCAGCTGTCCCCATCGAAGTATATCAACAACACCTGTCGGCAGTTGAGGGTTTCAATTAATTATCAGTTGTGAAGGTGATTCGATGAACCCTTTGCCAGGCACTTAAATGTGTTTTGCAGGGTATCCATATAGATGTAGATAAAAACTCGTCCCGTGTCGCACGTGCTCAAAATGATTCATACTGCAGAATGCATGCAAACATACTCACCGAAAATACGGACGAATATCAAGTGCAGGCTGCCAAGTGCTGCATATCCAGCTTAGACAGATCGGCTTTTCCTGCCAAGAAGAACAGGAAGTTGCTGTCTAGGAACAATCAGAGCTCGAGGAAGGGTTGATAAATACTCCTTGAATTGCAGACTAAAAGTAAATAACGAAAATACATTTTTGGTAAAAATTGGTCAAAACATAATCGTTTGCCCTCCGCATTGGATTAGCTGTTTTGAATATTGAAAATCTGACTTCAGATTCGTTTTCACTGACATTGAAAATATATATGTATCACTCAGTTCATGCAAGTCGAAGTAATAATGTAACTAAATGTTTTCCCTAAACTTTGAACACTTTTTTTTCGAGTAACGATTTTGTCAGAACGGCATGCAGCATAAATTAAAAGTGGTTCGATCTCTTAACTTCTACCTCTGACCCCTAAAAGTACACTTTTCTTAGGAGCTTATAGCTATAATATGACATTTGTTAATATTAACTAATTTTTGTGTAGGCATAAGGAGTGAAACAAACCCACAAAAATTGAACTCAAAGTTCGAATTAGCACTGTATTGTTAAATTTAAGGTTGTTTCATTGCGGTTAGGTATGCGCTCCCATAAATTTTATGTATTATCGACTGATGTAATCCATTTTCAAGTTCAGAGAAATAATGTAGTATCAACTGATGTTACCCATTTTTGAATTCAGGTAACATCTGAGGTGCCACACTGCACGCACTCTGCGTACTCCAGTCTCGCAGGCCCTTGATCAAATCATAATTACCGGCGCCATTTTTTTATTGAAAATCTAAAATTAAGCTCATAGTATGATCACTCGTAATTCATAAACAGATCCTTCGAATGTATTTTCATTGTCTCAAAAAAAAAATTTCAAATGTACCCTTTGTTGCTCATTTGTATGAGAACCTGGCCGTAACGCCGGAATATAGTCACGAGATTTTTTTTCAGAGACGCTGTACGTTCGCGAGAAGAATTTCGTTCTGCGCGTGTCGAAGGACATTCCTCAGATATTACTGTGTGTGTGCTACTCAGTCGTACCATTCGAGTGTACATCTTTGCATAGTTTTCCTTTCACGATGTAAACAGTGCTCGGCTCAGTTGCTAACTGGCCAGAGAGTGGTTCCGAAGGTGGATGTGCGGTGCGTTCGGTTTGCTAGGACAACAGCAGACTGGCGTGGTGCGATGGCAGAAGCTGACACTGAGGGAGCTAGCTGCTGGGACGCCAGCGAACAATTTATGCCAAGTAAGACGAAGAGGACTATTCTAAAATTATGAGCCGTCTCAAAAGTGTTTATCATTAGTAAATCTTGAAGTTAAGACTGACAATAAGTCTACAATAACTGACAGTTTTCTCTAGAGAGAGAGATACAGGAAATCCCCCCACCCCCCTCAATGAAATTTTGGTTGTGATGACAGGCCGATTGGTAGTGTAGCCCGAGATCTAAGTTAGGTTGGAAGTGGGTAATTTGATTGAGAGTTGTTTACGCCAACGATTATGAATGCCGACTAAACGTTGTGCGAGCAGATTGCCCTGTAGCGTAGCCTAGTGTTTCCGTCCGCGCCACATTCAACATTCTTTCTCTAGCTGTGTACAAAAGTCTCACAACAGCCACGATAACTACGTTTCTGGTGGGGGGATGGTAGAGTCCACTATGTAACTTTCACTGCAAATTTTAGTAACCGCCGAAACTAACCGAAATAGAAGCGTAATTTTAACTATATTTCCTTTTATGGGAAAGAATGGTTCCCCTCTTTCGGCAGCAACTGTAATATGTAGGCGACTTATTAGTTTTTTTTAACTCTGAATCATGATCTCAATAGACGCAGTGCTTTTTTTACGTTACTTGATTTGTGGTCTATAGTAAACAATGCAACGAATTGGTAAATTCTTTGAAGTTTCACGTGTGTTACATAGACGACGTCTGCAATGTTCGTATGGCCAAGTTTGCATATATTCGGTGTCTGTTTTTTTGGCCATGTACTGTATAATTAAGGGGAGGAGGATTATGTTCAAGGAGCAGTGCAGTAGCAGTCTATGGAGAAATTGAGAATTTGGATCTTGCGAACGGCATGCTCGGGCTGTTCGTGCTATTCTGTTGACCACTGTGTAATTCGGACACAGTGATCATTGCCTCTCCCTAGTAACCAGGGGACTCGGGTGCTAATCCTGGTCTGGCACAAATTTTCAACAGTGCCCATTGACTAAAGTCTGTGCCCATTGTCAGCTAATATCATTGTTTCGGTGTTAAATTGTATTTTGTTCACGATACGTCGTTTAGCTTTTTCATGGATAACAGCTTTGAAGCGTACAGGTTATATTGATATTCGCTCGTCGTTACTCCAAGGCAACTATAGCGATTTATAAATACAGTTGTAGTTTGTATTAAGCCTACATACGTAATTGTGTCCTGTGTTTCTTTACCAAGAACTACTTCGTAAGTAATTCCCCTGTAGTGGTATTTTGTTTTAGTATTTTTTTTAAAATATTTATAGACTGCAGGCTTGGATGAAATATGAAACACATGTCCGAAGTTCCTGTTGATACTGAGGATACTGTTTCATCCGTACTAGGGGCCAAAAAATTTCATCTAATACAGAAGGACACAATTTGTCTCGAGATTTAGCAATTTTTCGTAATAGAGGCCTTGCTTCGATATATTTTTCTCTAATTCTTGTTTGGATTTAATCTTAAAACACACTAACTCTTCCACCAGTTATTCGATATGTGGTTTCATTCCTTTCGTAGCCTAGAGTTCTTAAACGGTCGATAATATTAATAATTTCCTTTCTCAATTTTATTTTCTGTAAAATCTCCTGCTTATGGTTATTGCTAACATGTTTCATGTTCTCACTTTTATTATTTTTATTTTTCTAGTTTTGTGACTGGTAGCCAAATTTTCTGTGAATCTGGTTTCTAATTCTGAAATAGTAACAGATGAAGGTCAAGAGAAGATTGCGATCTATTTGAGGAGAGTGGCTTGGAGATTTTTTATAATAGACGTACACAGGTCATGGGGATCCTTACCTATATAAATTTACTTCGAGTGTGATGTAGCCCATTCTCTTGTCATGATCTCGGCTGTATCGTAGCGCATTGTCTCGGTTAGGTTGGAGATTTTTCTTGAGAGTTGCCGAAGTCAACGAAAGTGATTACAAAGTAAAGACTGTGCTAACAGAACGATCTGTAGCGTAGTCCAACACGTTCATTCTGTCCTTTTAAAGCCTCTTTGAATTAAAAATAACTAAAGCTGCAAGATACAATCACAAAAACTGTGTTACGTAATAGAGTAATCCCAGACTATTGTGGTGTAAGTTGTGTGCATACACCATTTTTTTTTCAATAAGTATAGATTATTTTACTCATTTGCTGGGTTTCAGTTTTCCGCGTTTTCCGGCGAAAAACCTTTTCCTGTGAAGGGCCCATTAGCTTGTCGGTTATATTCGTGACTTTCTCGACGGTCAGTAATTTCGTGACAGTTCATCCACCGGCGTCATTGTTAACATCGAATGTAGATTTAAGTATTAGGAAGGCTAATATGAAGCTAATGCATGAGTGGGTCTAATAATTAATAAAAATAAGAATGCGGGTAAGCTACTACAAACAGCATAGTGAACGCATTGTTGTGGCCAAGATAGCCACGAATCCCATGCCTACCAAAGTCGTAAAAGAAGTCCGCAGACGATGAAGAAATTGATGGAATGTGTGGTGAGATAAAAGAAATCATTCAGATAGTGATGGGAGATGAAAATTTAATATTAATGGGTGACTGGAATTCGACAGTAGGAAATCGAAGAAAAGGAAACGTAGTAGGTGAATATGGAATGGGGGTAAAAAATGAAAGAGGAAGCCGCCTGGTAGGTTTTTGCACAGAGCATAACTTAATCATAGCTAACACTTGGTTCAAGAATCATGGAAGAAGGTTGTATACGTGGAAGACACCTGGAGATACTGCAATATTTCAGATAGATTATATAATGGTAAGACAGATTTTTAGGAACCAGATTTTAAATTGTAAGACATTTCCATGGCCAATGTGGACTCTGATCCCAATATATTGATTATGAACTGTAGATTAAAACTGGAAAAAGGTGGGAATTTAAGGAGATGGGACCTGAAAGAACTGACAGAATCAGAAGTTGTAGAGTGTTTCAGGAAGAGCATTAGGGAACGATCTACAGGAATGGAGGGAAAGTAATACAGTGTGATGGAGGATCTGAGTGGTGTACTGTCAAGGGGGAGGGGGTTCCTCAGGGATCAGTGTTGGGGCCGCTCCAGTTCCTTATTTATATAAATGATATGCCCTCAAGTATTATGGGTAACTCTAAAATATTTCTGTTTGCTGATGACACTAGCTTGGTCGTAAAGGATGTTGTGTGCAACATTGACTCTGTTTCAAGTAGTGCAGTACATGACCTCAGTTCATGGCTTGTAGAAAATAAACTAACGTTAAATCACAGTAAGATTCAGTTTTTACAGTTTCTAACACACAATTCAACAAAACCTGACGTTTTAATCTCACAGCATGGGCATATGATTAGTGAAACTGAACGGTTCAAATTCCTAGGTGTTCAAATAAATAGTAAGGCTTTGTGGAAAGCCCACATTCAGGATCTTGTTCAAAGACTTAATACTGCCATTTTCACTATTCGAATGGTACCGAAAGTGAGTGATACTTCGACAAGTAAATTAGTCTACTTTGCTTATTTCAATTCACTTATGTCGTATGGTATTATGTTTTTGGGTAACTCTTCCCATTCTAGAAGGATATTTTTGGCTCAGAAACGGGAGGTTCGGGCAAAAAGTGGTGTGAGTTCACGATCCTCTTGTCGACCTCTGTTCAGGGAGTCTGGGTATTTTGACATTGGCCTCTCAATATGTATATTCCTTATTGTCGTTTCTTGTTACCAATATTAGTTTATTTCCAACAATAAGCAGCTTTCACTCGGTTAATACTCGGCAGAAATCAAACCTCCATTTGGATCGGACTTCCTTAACTCATGTGCAAAAATGTGTGCAGTATACTGCTGCATCAATTTTCAATAAGCTGCCACTCGAATTCAAAACTCTTAGCAGTAATCCACGCGCTTTCAAATCGAAACTGGAGTGTTTCCTCATGGGTCACTCCTTCTATTCTGTCGAGGAGTTAATTGAAAAATTAAGCTGATTCTCATTGTACTGCTGATAGCGTTTGCTTAAACTTATCCACTGATTTTCTCTCAGGTTCATGAATATGTATTTTTATCTGTTATTACTTTTATGTTGTAAGTTCATGTGTCGCCCTAACCGCCGTCTGCTTCACGTCTGCTGTGCAGCGAGCTACCTTAATTTAAGTATTAACTGTATTTTTCTTACTTGTCACTTCTTCTTCCGTGTGTTTTTGCTTTTAGGAAGCTTTAATTGTCGAGTGCTAGTAATAGAGTTACATAGATTTCGTGTTTGTTTTGGATACAGTCAGAGTGAGTCCCTGTAGTCAGCCATAGTGCCAGTAGTGCTTGTGTTTGTTTTGAATACAGTCCAGAGACAGGTAGTGCTATTTTCATTGTTTTCTACAAGAAGTGGTTAGCAATCACAGTTTAGTCAGTAATCAGCCGCCTTTAGTGAATTAGCAGTCTAGTTAAATGTTGATTAAGTCTCTCCAGTAAATTGATTCCTTAGGATGGATAGGATGTGTGACTGCTGTGTACGGACGCTGGCCACTCTTCGCGAACAGCTGAGCGTGTTGATGGCCGCGGTCAGCCGTCTTCAGGCTGCTGCCTCGGAGTGTAGCGGCAGTGGGGAGCCTGTCGCGTCGCATGGTGCATCCCAGGTGTTAGGTGCTTCACCCACTGTCCCTGCTGTCGAGACACCTTCGCGGGTACCAGACGCGGTTGGGCCACCCTCTCCCCAAGGGGAGTGGCGGGTTCAGCGGCGTGGAGGCTGGCCGTGTGGCATCGCCCGCTCTGCCTGTGAATGGACATGTGGCTGCTCCTTCAGCAAGGTCCGAGCAGGCACACGGGGGGAGGGGTTTATTAGTTACTGGGAGCTCCAACGTTAGGCGGGTGATGGAGCCCCTTAGGGATATAGCGGAAAGGTTGGGGAAGAAGGCCAGTGTTCACTCTGTCTGCTTGCCGGGGGGGTCTCATCCGAGATGTGGAGGAGGCCCTACCGGCGGCGATAGAGAGCACTGGGTGCACCCGACTGCAAATTGTTGCTGATGTCTGCACCAATGACTCCTGCCGTCTGGCTTCAGAGGTCATCCTCAGTTCGTACAGGCGGTTGGCCGAGTTGGTGAACGCGGAAAGCCTCGCTCGCGGGGTGGAATGAGAGCTAACTATTTGTAGTATCGTTCCCAGAACCGATCGCGGTCCTCTGGTTTGGAGCCGAGTGGAAGGCTTAAACCAGAGGCTCAGACGATTCTGCGGAGAGCTGGGGTGCAAATTTCTCGACCTCCGCTATCGGGTGGAGAAATGTAGGGTCCCCCTGAATAGGTCAGGCGTGCACTGCACGCCGGAAGCGGCTACGAGGGTAGCGGAGTACGTGTGGAGTGCACATGGTTTTTTTTTTTTAGGTTAGAGAATTCCCTCCCTAGGCCCGACAAGACGACTCCTGAGGCGCGGCAAGGCAGGAGTAGGCAAAATGCAACAGGGAATAACAATATTAATGTGCTAATAGTAAACTGTAGGAGCGTCTATAGAAAGGTGCCAGAACTGCTCTCATTAATAAACGGTCACAACGCCCATATAGTACTAGGGACAGAAAGTTGGCTGAAACCACATGTAAACAGTAATGAAATCCTAAACTCTGATTGGAATGTATATCGCAGAGAAAGGCTAGACAGTGAAGGGGGATTCGTGTTTATAACGATAAGAAGTGCAATAGTATCGAAGGAAATTGACGGAGATTGTAATTGTGAAATGATTTGGGTGAAGGTCACGGTTAAAGCAGGCTCAGACATGGTAATTGGATGTCTCTATAGGCCCCCAGGCGCAGCAGCTGTTGTGGCTCAGCACCTGAAGAATAATTTTGAAAATATTTCGAGTAGATTTCCCCACCATGTTATAGTTCTGGGTGGAGATTTTAATTTGCCCGATAATGACTGGGAGACTCAAACGTTCATAACGGGTGGCAGGGACAAAGAATCGAGTGAAATATTTTTAAGTGCTTTATTCGAAAACTATCTTGAGCAGTTAAACAAAAAACCGACTCGTGGCAATAACATATTAGACCTTCTGGTGACAAACAGACCCGAACTATTTGAATCAGTTAATGCAAAACAGGGAATCAGCGATCATAATGCGGTTACTGCATAGATGATTTCAGCCGTAAATAGAAACATTACAAAAGGTAGGAAGATTTTTGTGTTTAGCAAAAGTGACAAAAAGCAGATTACAGAGTACCTGACGGCTCAACACAAAATTTTGTCTCAAGTACAGATAGTGTTGAGGATCAGTGGACAAAGTTCAAACCACCGTACAATATGCGTTAGATGAGTATGTGCCAAGCAAGATCGTAAGAAATGGAAAAGAGCCACCGTGTTTCAACAACCGAGTTAGAAAACTGCTGCGGAAGCAAAAGGAACTTCACAGCAAACATAAACATAGCCAAAGCCTTGCAGACAAACAAAAATTACGCGAAGCGAAATGTAGTGTGAGGAGGGCTATGCGAGAGGCTTTCAATGAATTCGAAAGTAAAGTTCTATGTACTGACTTGGCAGAAAATCGTAAGAAATTTTGGTCCTATGTTAAAGCGGTAGGTGGATCAAAACAAAATGTCCAGACACTCTGTGACCAAAATGGTACTGAAACAGAGGATGACAGACTAAACGCCGAAATACTAAATGTCTTCTTCCAAAGCTGTTTCACAGAGGAAGACTGCACTGTGCTTCCTTCTCTTGAAGTCGCACAGTTGACAAAATGGTAGATATCGAAATAGAAAACAGAGGGATAGAGAACAATTAAAATCGCTCACAGAGTACACGAAGGAACTTGTCCCCCTTCTTGCAGCGGTGTACCGTAGGTCTCTAAAAGAGCGAAGCGTTCCAAAGGATTGGAAAAGGGCACAGGTCATCCCCGTTTTCAAGAAGGGACGTCGAACAGATGTGCATCTCTAACGTCGATCAGTTGTAGAATTTTGGAACACGTACTATGTTCGAGTATAATGTCTTTTTTGGAGACTAGAAATCTACTCTGTAGGAATCAGCATGGGTTTCGAAAAAGACTGTCGTGTGAAACCCAGCTCGCGCTATTCGCCCACGAGACTCAGAGGGCCTTAGACACGGGTTCACAGGTAGATGCCGTGTTTCTTGACTTCCGCAAGGCGTTTGACACAGTTCCCCACAGTCGTTTAATGAACAAAGTAAGAGCATACGGACTATCAGATCAATTGTGTGATTGGATTGAGGAGTTCCTAGATAACAGAACGCAGCATGTCATTCTCAATGGAGAAAAGTCTTCCGAAGTAAGAGTGATTTCAGGTGTGCCGCAGGGGAGTGTCATAGGACCGTTGCTATTCACAATATTCATAAATGACCTGGTGGATGACATCGGAAAGTCTCTGAGGCTTTTTGCAGATGATGTTGTGGTGTATCGAGAGGTTGCAACTATGGAAAATTGTACTGATATGCAGGAGGATCTGCAGCGAATTGACGCATGGTGCACGGAATGGCAATTGAATCTCAATGTAGACCAGTGTAAAGTGATGCGAATACATAGAGAGATAGGTCCCTTATCATTTAGCTACAAAATAGCAGGTCAGCAACTGGAAGCAGTTAATTCCATAAATTATCTGGGAGTACGCATTAGGAGTGATTTAAAATGGAATGATCATATAAAGTTGATCATCGGTAAAGCAGATGCCAGACTGAGATTCATTGGAAGAATCCTAAGGAAAGGCAATCCGACAACAAAGGAAGTAGGTTACAGTACGCTTGTTCGCCCACTGCTTGAATACTGCTCAGCAGTGTGGGATCCGCACCAGACAGGGTTGATTGAAGAGATAGAGAAGATCCAACGGAGAGCAGCGCGCTTCGTTGCAGGATCATTTAGTAATCGCGAAAGCGTTACGGAGACGATAGATAAACTCCAGTGGAAGACTCTGCAGGAGAGAAGCTTCGTAGCTCGGTACGGGCTTTTGTTGAAGTTTCGAGAAATTTCCTTCACCGAAGAGTCAAGCAGTGTGTTGCTCCCTCCTACGTATATCTCGCGAAGAGACCATGAGGATAAAATCAGAGAGATTAGAGCCCACACAGAAGCATACCGACAATCCTTCTTACCACGTACAATACGAGACTGGAATAGAAGGGAGAACCGATAGAGGTACTCAGGGTACCATCCGCCACACACCGTCAGGTGGCTTGCGGAGTACGGATGTAGATGTAGATACTGACACGTTCCATGACCTTGAAGATTTGCTCCTCAATTTGGGCCTACGGAACTTGACATGCGCAAAAAAAAGAGGGTAACAGAAGATATATTGATTTTAATTTGCTAAAGGAGAAAATACAAAAATGCAGTAAATTATGCCGGCAAAAAGAAATGCAAACGTCTCAAAAATGAGATCGACAGGAAGTGCAAAATGGCTAAGCAGGGATATCTAGAGGACAAACGTAAGGATGTAGAGGCGCATACCACTAGGGGCAAGATAGTTACTGCCTACAGGAAAATTAAAGAGACCTTTAGAGAAAAGAGATTCACTTGTATGCATATCAAGAACTCAAATGGAAACCCTGTTATCAGCAAAGAAGGGAATGCAGAATGGTGGAAGGTGGATATAGAGGATCTGTACAAGGGCAATGTACTTGAGGACAATATAATGGAAATGGAAGAGGATGTAGATGAAGATGAAATGGGAGATGACGTACTGCGTGAAGAGTTTGACAGAGCACTGAAAGACCTTAGTCGAAACAAGGTTCCGGGAGTAGGCAACATTCCATTAGAACTACTGACAGCCTTGGGAGACCCAGCTCTGACAGAACGTTACCGTCTGACGAGCAAGATGCATGAGACAGCCGAAATACCGTCAGACTTCAAGAAGAATGAAGTAATTCCAATTTCAGAGAAAGCAGGTGTTGACAGATGTGAAAATTACCGAACTATCAGTTTAATAAGTCACAGCTGCAAAATACTAATGCCATTTCTTTAGAGACGAATGGAAAAAAAATGGTAGAAGCCGACCTCAGGGAATTTCAGTTTGGATTCCGTAGAAATACTATAACATGTGAGGCAATACTGACCCTACGACTTACCTTATAAAGTAGATTAAGGAAAGGAAAACCTACGTTTCTAGCATTTGTAGACTTAGAGAAATCTTTTGACAATGTTGACTGGAATACTCTCTTTCAAATTCAGAAGGTGGCAGGGGTAAAATACAGGGAGCGAAAGGCAATTTACAATTTGTACAGAAAGCAGATGGCAGTTATAAGAGTCGAAGGATATGAAAGGGAAGCAGTGGTTGGGAAGGGAATGAGACAAAAAAAATGGCTCTGAGCACTATGGGACTCAACTGCTGTGGCCATCAGTCCCCTAGAACTTAGAACTACTTAAACCTAACTAACCTAAGGACATCACACGCATCCATGCCCGAGGCAGGATTCGAACCTGCGACCGTAGCAGTCTCACAGTTCCGGACTGCACGCCTAGAACCGCGAGACCACCGCGGCCGGCGGGAATGAGACAGGGTTGTAGACTATCCCCAATGTTATTCAATCTGTTTATTGAGCAAGCAGTAAAGGAAATAAATGAAAAATTCTGAGTAGAAATTAAAATCCATGGATAAGAAACTAAAACCTTGAGGTTTGCCGATGACGTAATTCTGTCAGAGACAGCAAAGATTCTAGAAGAGTAGCTGAACAGAATGGAGTGTCCTGAAAGGATGATAAAAGATCAGCATCAATAAAATCAAAACGAGGATAATGGAATGTAGTCGAATTAAGGTGGGTGATGCTGAGGGAATTAGATTTGGATATGAGACATTTAAAGTAGTAAAGGAGTTTTGCTATTTAGGGAGCAAAATAACTGATGACGGTCGAAGTAAAGAGAATATAAAATGTAGACTGTCAATGGTAAGGAAAGTGTTTCTAAAGAAGAAAAATTTGTTAACATCGAGTATAGCTTTAGGTATCAGGAAGTCTTTTCTCAGAGTATTTGTATGGAGTGTAGCCGCGTATTGAAGTGAATAATGAACAATAAATAGTTTGGACAAGAAGAGAATAGAAGCTTTCGAAATGTGGTGCTACAGAGGAATGCTGAAGATTAGATGGGTAGATCACGTAACTAATGTGGAGGTATTGAATAGGATATGGGAGAAGAGAACTTTGTGGCACAACTTGACTAGAAGAAGGGGTCGGTTGGTAGGACACGTTCTTAGGCATCAAGGGATCACCAGTTTAATATTGGAGGGCAGCGTGGAGGATACAAATCGAGGACGGAGACCAGGAGATGAATACACTAAGCAGATTCACAAGGATGTAGGTTGCAGTGGGTACTGGGAGATGAAGCTTCCACACGATACAGTAGCATGGAGAGCTGCATCAAACCAGTCTCTGGACTGAAGACAACAACAACAACAACATTAAGGTATTTGTCTGGTGTGTAACCTCCAACAGAAGTGGGACAGACAAGAGGGTAAGATTATATTACATGTACTTTCCATTGAAATTAATCCATAATGGGGAGATACTCAATGGGACGCCAGTGGACTGATCATGAACGAGGAATGAAAATTTAGTCACACTTCTGATTGTACTCGTATTATTTGACCCCCCCCCCCTCTCTCTCTCTCTCTCTCTCTCTCTCTCTCTCTCTCTCTCTCTCTCTCTCTCTCTCTCTCTCTCTCTCTCACACACACACACACACACACACACACACACACACAATTACCCACTCTCAATCGCGCGCGCTAGTTCTACTAAAAAATTCAATTCATTAATGGTGTCTGAAGAGATCGTTAGCAAGAAATCCTTTAGGCCCCTCGTAAACTGAAATCTGTCAGTAGTAAAGCTTTTTGTGGCTGCCGGCAAGTTATTGAAAATATCGTTCTCTTTAATGATGGAGACTTTCTTCCACCAAAGTAATTAACTTACCAATTTTTGTGGAGATTATTCACGTTTCTAGTAATGACTTCATGAAATGAGAAGTTGATTTGGAAATATTCATTTGTTTTTAACACAATTTTCACGGGGAGAACGTATCTTCTATCTCCACCATGTTAAACTGATCTATTTATATGATCCTTATCCTAAGTTGTGTTATATTAACTTTAAAACACAAAACATTTTTTACATGCATTTTCACTATTTTCCAACAAGCTGAAAATTTTTCATGAATAATATATTAATAGTGAAATTTTTAGAAAAATTTTGAAAGACAGGTTTTGCGGGCAAATTTAAAAATAAAAAGACGATAGTGTTCTTTATAATA
Organism: Schistocerca gregaria; assembly: GCF_023897955.1. Lineage (NCBI taxonomy): Eukaryota > Metazoa > Arthropoda > Insecta > Orthoptera > Acrididae > Schistocerca > Schistocerca gregaria. Next base: position 232,913 of record NW_026061959.1, on the reverse strand, counting down.
CAACTTCTCCATGGTTTTTAATTCCTACTCCGAAGTTTTCTTTTGTTTCCTTTACTGCTTGCTCAGCAAACAGATTGAATAACATCGGGGATAGGCTACAACCCTGTCTCACTCTCTTCCCAACCACTGCTTCCCTTTCATATCCCTCGACTCTTCATGCCCTCGAGTAAGAAAACTGACCGTTAGATTTCCTTGGTTCTTGGATAAATGGTTTGAGAGGAAAGGTACAGTTAGTTAGAAAAGTTACGGAAAATTTAAAGTTGTATTGCACTTAACGTCGTACATGCACTCATTTAAATTCATAGTTTCTTTCACTTTCCAATAGTACGCATGCTGTACATAAACATAAAATTTGTTTCATGATATTTACTTTTTTAATTTTTTGCAAGTCTTCTAGAACTTCTCTCGAAAACTTTGTGCGTAGATCTTGGCATTTGTTTTGTTCAGAAACGTTATTACTGTAGCAAACAACTGACTACGAGAGAAGAAAAAATGTATTCAATATGTGAAAGCTCAAAGCTACGGGTAAAATGTCCCTAGGCTTATCATCTCAAAGAAGAGCTGGCACAGAGAAACAAGTGGGCATGTCTTACATAGCAAGCTGCCATTTAAACCGACATTTAGGACCTTCAAATAAGGATTTGGACTAAAATACTTTCATATTCGCACTAAGTGTAAATCAAACTGGTACAATCACCAATAAACAAAATTATTTTCATTGTTTTCGGGGATCCTTTTGCCTTTCGGAATAAATATATTGCGAATCAGTAGTTAACATGCCTGGTTCCCCAAAGAGGAGACGATTCGAAACTTCCGAAATGTGGTGATGTAGAAGAATGCTAAAAAAGTTTTGATCGAATAGCTGATGGGGAGATACGAAATCAGATTAGGGAGCAGAGAAATTAATGGCACAAATTGACAAAGACATATTTCGATTCCACCCATCCGCTGTGACCCACGACGTTCTGCATGACGGTGATTAGTTTGCATTTCGAAGGATACCAGCGGCCTTATTAAATGTTAACTGTGATTGCCTTCGTTTCTAGATCAATTTATAATGTTCGTTAACTATGATTTTTTTCGGAATATATCGTGATGAACTCTGGGTGGAACCACAGAACACAGCTTAAATTGTCGTTGAAGAAACGAGTAGTGATTGTATTTTTATCTTTCTTATCCGACACGTTGCGGTATCCAAGGTATAATGGGGTACACAGTTGAAAACTTTGATTAAATGTACAAAATTGATAAATAAGAGAGTTACAAATCTTTATATGAACACATTATGATGTATTAATCACAAAAATACAAGAACATTGCCATAAAATAAAACAACAATATTTTCTCACTCAAAAACAGAAATTTATATCATTTGCACGCGGCAGAATGGGGTGGTAAATACAAGTGATTACAAAAACGTATAAAATTATCGGAAATGCAGAAAATATTGGCTTGCTCGGTATTTTTTTTAGTTTAAAGTGAGTATTAATGTCAAACTACAGTTTTCATGTATCGTATCCTTTTCTTGAGGCTGTTTACAAAATTCACACACGGGGAGACACTCATCATCTTCGCTATCTATTCCTGTACAAGAATCGTGTGTCCATTTTTTGCACGTGGAACAAGCGACCCAACCTTCAACTGATTTTGAATATAACCCACCACAATATACACATTGACAGTCAGAACTTTCCTCATAATCACTCTCGTTAGTATAGTATTATTTCTCCTTTTTTCCATTTATCTTCAGGCTCTTTCTCTCGTTTTTGAGTTCTTAATTTTATTCTCTTTCGCAAAAAGTTTTCTTTTTGCTCTTTCTTCTTTGTCAAAGTTCTTCTTCTGTTTCTCCCATTAATGTCTTTTAACTCTTTTTTTTTGTACGGCGAATCAGTTAAAACAACGTTGTTCCCCCTTTTCAGTCTCGCTCTTTTCTTGCTTTCGTTAACTTTTGACAAGAAAATCAGAATCTCAGGTGAAATATGAATTGAGGAGGTTGTGTTGTCAGTTGTCATCCAAGAGCACCCAAGATTAGAACAATTAGCCCCAATAACTTTGTTATTCTTAGGCGGCAGTTCATTGTAACAATTCGCTGAAACCTCGTCCCATTGATTATCCAGCAAGTTTGAGTGTCTTTTTCAGCTGGTGTGCTAGGGTGAAGGCAATTCCAATTGTTCAGATGTAATAACCTCTTTATCTGACGCCCTATCACGTCCGCTGTCAGTTGTGTCTGCCGGGAGGAAGTGTGCGTCGTGAATATGGATGGGTCCGTGGGCCATATTGCAGTAGCTTCGAAACCTTTAATAGCGGTTTTCATTGTTGCGCTTTAGACGAAAGCTGAACCAAAAAGCGTTGAAATTTGAAAGGTAGTTACGACTTTTCCTGCGTGGCTCCGCAGCCATTTTCGAAGTTAATCACTATAACGAGGATTTATAAAACAAACATCAAGCGGCTGAAGTCTGTGAGAGCAATGTGGTGGTGAAGAAACGCCACTCTCCTTCGCGTAGTCCATAACGTCAGTGTTCGTGGTATGAGCTGAGTGGCCATCTGATATAAGGAGAACTGGGACGTGCTTTGATGCCTTAGAAAATACCACATATTGTGAAAACCATACAAAGAATGACTCTGTGGCCATCCATGCGGTGCTGTGGACCTTAGCGAAACCTCCTGCTGCCAGTCCTAACTCAAATTCTTTCTGCTTCTTCTTTCGTGGAAAAATAATCGTAGGAGGAATGTCAGCTCCGCTTGCTGACGTACTAATGAGAATGGTTGCAGTTTCGCCCGTTTCTGCAGATGTTAACGATCACACTGGACGGTTCCCTTTGCAAGCTGAGATGTTCGATTGGTTTTTAGGATTAACCGACACGCCTGTTTCATCACAATTAGTTATTTGAGAAGTCATTAGTTTGTGATTGTCACATTTGTTAGCAACGAAAAAAACCTATCGACAGCTACTTTATTAAAATCCTTGATTCTTGTACCAGATGTTGCTTCGGGCTTGAGAACAAACCCTCATTTGCTTCTTCATTGTTTCATGATGTAATAAAGATTTCGATTTGTTTTGCTCGAAATTTTCGAAAAGGTATCTGCGAAACATGCAAAAATTGAAATGGCAAAACTGTGCACCTGCCGAAATACAAGTACGTATACTCATTTGAAAAAATGTTCCTAAACTGCTTCTGATACGCTAGAGGTTACCGCACAGTAAACAGCAATTGTAGTTGACCGTTTACCAGCACCGTATAAAGTACGGCCAATTAAATATTTTTGTAGGGAGGACACATCATCTCATCCTGAATGGAGAGTTCATCTATACGTGTAAAAGTAACCACTTGTGCCAGAGGGAAGTGTGTTGGGAGCCTTACTGTTCATGTTGTATATTAACATTACAGATAATATAAGTAAGCTCACATATTTCGAAAATGATGCAGATATCGACATTGAGGTAAAAAAGTTCGTGTGAAGCGATATGCACATACAGGGGAAATGAAAAATGTGACCACCTATACTTGCATCTACATGGATACTCTGCAAATCACATTTAAGTGCCTGGCAGATTGTTCATCGAACCACCTTCAGAAGTCTCTATTATTCCAATCTCGCACAGCACACGGAAAGAATGATCACTTGTGTCTTTCCATACGAGCTCTGACTTCCCTTATTTTATCGTTATCGTTTCTCCCTACGTAGGTCGTTGTCAACAAAATATTTTCGCATTCTTAGGAAAAAGTTGGTGATTGGGATTTCGTGAGAAGATTCCGTCGCAACGAAAAACGCTTTCCTTTTAATGATGTCCAGCCCAAATCCTGTATCATTTGTGTGACACACTCTCTCATATTTCGCGATAATAGAAAACGTGCTGCCTTTCTTTGGACTTTTTCGATCTACTCCGTCAGTCCTATCTTGTAAGGATCCCACATCTTCCAGCAGTATTATAAAAGAGGACGGACAAGCGTAGTGTAGGCAGTCTCCTTTGTAGGTCTGTTACGTTTTCTAAGTGTCGTGCAAATAAAACGCAGTCTTTGGTTAGCCTTAACCGCAACATTTTCTATGTGTTCTTTCCAATTTAAGTTGTTCGTTATTGTATAATAATAATGGCGTGTGACGAGGGCCTCCCATCGGGTAGACCGATCGCCTGGTGCAAGTCTTTCGATTTGACGCCACTTCGGCGACTTGCGCGTCGATGGGGATGAAATGATGATTAGTACAACACAACACCCAGTCCCTGAGCGGAGAAAATCTCCGACCCAGCCGGGAATCTAACCCGGTCTTTTAGGATTGACAGTCTGTCGTGCTGACCACTCAGCTACCGCGGGCGGACGTTAGTTATTGTAACACCTAGTTAGTTAGTTGACTTTACGGCTTTTAGATTAGACTGCAACTTCTCTGATAGTGATTCGTCCATTCTGCTTCACCAGCAATATTGCGGGATCAGTAATGACCTGATTTGCGGATATTGCGGGCGTACCTTAACTGGCTTCTGTCTTCATTGATTAGCGGCTAAAACTCCTTTAGCCCTGCAGTACCCATTACTTTGTCCACAAACACACGATGGTTTCAACTTGAGAATCGCCAAGCTTGGAGCCAAATGTGATGTAAAGACGTCATTTTGCTCAGAATACTAAATCCAACGTGTACGACTTGCAAGTGTTCCGAAGTAGTGGAGAAAATCAGGTATGTGTGCTAAATATGCCTGAAAACATGAACGCATGCGGGCCCTGACACCATTGTTGATTTCAACAATTAAAAAAGGTCGGATATGTTTTGAACAGCTCATGTATATAAGCCATCGCCAGTGATGTCGAAAGAGCAAGATAACCCTAACTACGCCAGTTGATTAGGTAGTTCGAATGGAGCGGTCTATTGTCTGACGTATCTCCATAACAGCTCCGAACCGAATACCCCAAAGTTCGACAAATGGTTCAAATGACTCTTAGCACTATGGGTCTTAACATCTATGGTCATCAGTCCCCTAGAACTTAGAACTACTTAAACCTAACTAACCTAAGGACATCACAAAACACCCAGCCATCACGAGGCAGACAAAATCCCTGACCCCGCCGTGAATCGAACCCGGGAACCCAGACGCGGAAAGCGAGAACGCTACCTTCACGTCAGGAATCAAGCTGAGCTCAGTAGGGCGCAAGTCCGGGGCTGTCTCAGGCCGATACTGATCTTCGGCCTGACGTGGCTGCTTGTCCTGTTCCAGGGGTTGCCCCTCAGTCTGCAAGATCCGAGCAGTCGCAGAGGGTGGTCTTACTGGTAGTTGGGAGCTCCAACGTCAGGTGCGTAATGGGGCCCCTTAGGGATATGGCAGCAAGAGAGGGGAAGAAACCCAATGTGCAATCCGTGTGCATACCGGGGTGAGTCATTCCAGATGTGGAAAGGGTCCTTCTGGATGCCATGAAGGGTACAGGTTGCACCCATTTGCAGGTGGTCGCTCATGTCGGCACCAATGATGTGTGTCGCTATGGATCGGAGGAAACCCTCCCTGGCTATCTGATTTGGTGAAGACTGCCAGTCTCGCTAGCCGGATGAAAGCTTAGCTCACCGCTCACCATCTGCAGCATCGTCGACAGGCCTGACTGCGGACCTTTGGTAAAGAGCTGAGTAAAGGGTCTGAATCAGAGGCTGAGATTGTTCTGCGACCGTGTGGGCTGCAGATTCCTCGACTTGAGCCATAGGGTGGTGGGGTTTCGGGTTCCGCTGGATAGGTCAGGAGTCAACTACACGCAACAAGCGGCTACAAGGGTAGCAGGGATTGTGTGGCGTGGGCTGGGCGGTTTTTTAGGTTAGATGGCATTGGGCAAGTACAGAAAGGGCGGCAGCTTCAATGAGTTCGGGGCAAAGCAGGACATGCGGGGACCAAGCAGCAATCGGTATTGTAATGGTAAACTGTCGAAGCTGCGTTGGTAAAGTACCGGAACTTCAAGCGCTGATAGAAAGTACCGAAGCTGAAATCGTTATAGGTACAGAAAGCTGGCTGAAACCAGAGAGGAATTCTGCCGAAATTTTTACAAAGGTACAGACAGGTAGAAAGGATAGATTGCATGCAACCGGTGGTGGAGAGTTAGTCGCTGTTAGTAGAAGTTTATCCTGTAGTGAAGTAGAAGTGGATAGTTCCTGTGAATTATTATGGGTGGAGGTTACACGCAACAGCCGAGCTAGGTTAATAATTGGCTCCTTTTACCGACCTCCCGACCCAGCAGCATTAGTGGCAGAACAACTGAGAGAAAATTTGGAATACATTTCACATCAATTTTCTCAGCATGTTATAGTCTTAGGTAGAGATTACAATTTACCAGATACAGACTGGGACACTCAGATGTTTAGGATGTGTCGTAGGGACAGAGCGTCGAGTGACATTATACTGAGTGCGCTATCCGAAAATTACCTCCGGCAATTAAACAGAGAACCGACTCGTGGAGATAACATTTTGGACCTACTGATAACAAACAGACCCGAACTTTTCGACTCTGTATGTGCAGAACAGGGATTAGTGATCATAAGGCTGTTGCAACATCCCTGAATATGGAAGTTAATAGGAATATAAAAAGAGGGAGGAAGGCTTACGTGTTTAGCAAGGGTAATAGAAGGCAGATTTCAGTCTACCTAACAGATCAAAACGAAAATTTCTGTTCTGACACTGACAATGTTGCGTATTTATGGAAAAAGTTCAAGGCAATCGTAAAATGCGTTTTAGACAGGTACGTGTAGAGTAAAACTGTGAGGGACGGGATAAACCCACCGTGGTTCAACAACAAAGTTAGGAAACTACTGCGAAAGCAAAGACAGCTTCACTCCAAGTATAAACGCAGCCAAAACCTCTCAGACAAACAGAAGCTAAACGATGTCAAAGTTAGCGTAAGGAGGGCTATGCGTGAAGCGTTCAGTGAATTCGAAAGTAAAATTCTATGTACCGACTTGACAGAATATCCTAGAAAGTTCTGGTCTCACGTTAAATCAGTAAGTGGTTCGAAACAGCATATCCAGACACTCCGGGGTGGTGATGGCATTGAAACAGAGGATGACACGCGTAAAGCTGAAATACTAAACACCTTTTTCCAAAGATGTTTCATAGAAGAAGACCGCACTGCAGTTCCTTCTCTAAATCCCAGCACAAACTAGAAAATGGCTGACATCGAAATAAGTGTCCAAGGAGTAGAAAAGCAACTGGAATCACTCAACAGAGGAAAGTCCACTGGACCTGACGGGGTACCAATTCGATTCTACACAGTACGCGAAAGAACTTGCGCTCCCTTCTAACAGCCGTGTACCGCAAGTCTCTAGGGGAACGGAAGGCTCCAAATGATTGGAAAAGAGCACAGGTAGTCCGAGTCTTCAAGAAGGGTCGTCGAGCAGATGCGCAAAACTATAGACCTATACCTCTGACGTTGATCTGTTGTAGAATTTTAGAACAGGTTTTTTGCTCGAGTATCATGTAGTTTTTGGAAACCCAGAATCTACTCTGTAGGAATCAACATGGATTCCGGAAACATCCATCGTGTGAGACCCAACTCACTTTATTTGTTCATGAGACCCAGAAAATATTAGATACAGGCTCCCAGGTAGATGCTATTTTTCTCGACTTCCGGAAGGCGTTCGATACAGTTCCGCACTGTCGCCTGATAAATAAAGTAAGAGCCCACGGAATATCAGACCAGCTCTGTGGCTGGATTGAAGAGTTTTAACAAACAGAACACAGCATGTTGTTATCACTGGAGAGACGTCTACAGACGTTAAAATAATCTCTGGCGTGCCACAGGGGAGTGTTATGGGACCATTACTTTTCACAATATATATAAATGAGGTAGTAGATAGTGTCGGAAGTTCCATGCGGTTTTTCGCGGATGATTCTGTAGCATACACAGAAGTTGCAGCATTAGAAAATTGTAGCGAAATGCCGGAAGATCTGCAGCGGATAGGCCCTTGGTGCAGGGAGTGGTAACTGACCCTTAACATAGACAAATGTAATGTATTGCGAATACATAGAAAGAAGGATCCTTTATTGTATGATTATATGATAGCGGATCAAACATTGGTAGCAGATACTTCTGTAAAATATCTCGGAGTATGCGTGCGGAACGATTTGAAATGGAATGATCATATAAAATTAACTGTTGGTAAGGCGCGTACCAGGTTGAGATCCATTGGGAGAGTCCTTAGAAACTGTAGTTCATCAACAAAGGAGGTGGCTTACAAAACACTCGTTCGACCTATACTTGAGTATTGCTCATCAGTGTGGGATCCGTACCAGATCGGGTTTGCGGAGGAGATAGAGAAGATCCAAAGAAGAGCGGCGCGTTTTGTCACAGGGTTATTTGGTAACCGTGATAGCGTTACGGAGATGTTTGACAAACTCAAGTGCCAGACTCTGCAAGAGAGCCGCTCTACATCGCGGTGTAGCTTGCTCGCCAGATTTCGAGAGGGTGCGTTTCTGGATGAGGTATCGAATATATTGCTTCCCCCTACTTATACCTCTCGAGGAGATCACGAATGTAAAATTAGAGAGATTAGAGAGCGCACGGAGGCTTTCAGACAGTCTTTCCTCCCGCGAACCATACGCGACTGGAACAGGAAAGGGAGGTAATGACAGTGGCACGTAAAGTGCCCTCCGCCACACACCGTTGGGTGGCTTGCGTAGTATAAATGTAGATGTAGATGAGTGTGGTGCGTGATGCGGCGCTCCCCATCCCCATATACCGATCAAATCAGTCACGACTTGAACTGAGCGTGCCCGAACATTGTCCTACAAAATGATGGCCGCCTCCTGCAGAAACCGACGCCGCTTCTTTCTCTCAGTTGCTTTTCTACTTTGTAACACAGTCTGTTTCGTTTTCGAGTCCAAACCGCTTAACAGATATTGTTCAAATTTGGCATGGAGACAGTTTGAACCCTGAGAAAGAACATAGCCCACTTTAAAAAGCAAGAAATTTTTTTTTTTGCATCAGTGAACCTAAACTACATTAAAACTTACTATTTTGGTTGTATAACTTAAGAATTCTATAATGTATAAGTACTTCAGTAGTCGCCGCGCGGGATAGTCTCTCAAACGAAATTGCTCCCACGTCCGAGGCCTTTCAATACCACGTCTTCCATTCCGCTTGTAGTTCAGAATATTTTGGGGAAGTCTGGGACGTAGCATTCTCACCAGTCTTCACGATATTTTTGTATTTTTTAGTTTCTGTTGAAAATACTTAACTTTTCTCTAGTATCTTCATTCCTAATCATTTCTTGTTGTGCATCTCTTCGAATTTCTTAGGAACCTCATCTCTGCCGTGTGATTTTTTTTTTTGCTTTTTTTTAACCATGTTTTCGCTTTCATAGCATAATACAGGAACCGCGACCACGTTATAGAATTTCGGGACAATCTTTTTGTACTTTATTGCCCAATATTCAGATAATAGTGTCACAGACAGCTTAGAATTTGTGTAATTTATTTTAAGTATCAGAGTAAAAATCAGATCTTACAGCGTAGCCTAAATGAAAGATTAAGAGACCAGTTCTAATGCAGGATTATCCAAAACTAGTTTTAAACTGACTGAGTATTTTCCTCGGAGTGCACTTATTTTCGTTTTATTACTAGAAATTTTAAAGTTGTATTCATTGCATTGTCATCTACAAGCAGAAGCAGAATCAGGTATTTCTCATTCGTTATCCCAATGCCTTTGTCTTGTCGTAGTTCCTTCTTTCATTTATGAAGAACGAAGTCAATGTAAATACTAAAAATGCTGACTTAATCTGCTCATTTAAATGTATACCGAACGAGCTGCAGCAGTGGTTAGTACATGGTATGATGATGGTGATGATGTTTGGTTTGTGGGGCGCTCAACTGCACGTTTATCAGCGCCTGTACAAAGCCCCAACCTTTACACAGTCCAGTTTCGCCACCTTCACGAATGATGATGAAATGATGGCACCACAGAGACCTACTTCCCGGGCGGAGAAAGCAACCCAGCCGTGAATCGAACCCGGAATCCCATCACCAGCAACGCTAGCTTCTACACGACGAGCTGTCAACTAGTACACTAGACTCGCATTCGGGAGAATGACGTTTAAATCCGCATCCGGCCATCCTGATACGTTTTCCGTAACTTTCCTGAATCGCTCCACGCAAATGCTGGGATGGTTCCTTTGAAAGGGAACGGCGGACTTCTTTTACCCTTCCCTGACGCAGTGCCAACTCCTGCTCCGTCTCTAATGACCTCGACATTGATAGCACATTAAATGCAATCCTCCTTCCGTCCTTCATTTAAAGGCATAGGTTTACGCAATAAGTCGGGCGTTAAAAGTTAAAAACTGCGTACTCGTCTAAGGCAGCATAATTTCATGGCGCGCAAATTATCGAGACTATATTCACCGAGCATTTGTGAAAGGCAGCACGTGGCGACTTCCAACAAACTTCACACATAATTTCGAAACTTGGCGAAACTTTTTTTCCCTCTGATATCCCTGACAGAATGATGAAAGGAAAAAGACTTTTATCACTTCTACATTTTCGCTGTTCGTGCAGTAAGGTGTCAGCATCAGGCTTGATGTTTCACTTTATTACTTCTTTACTACTCACTTTATTCGCAACACATTTGTCAGACAGTATCCACATACGTCGCCGAATGCACCTGAAAATTATAGAATTGTACAACACCTAGTTCAGTACATAAATATTGAGACGTTTTCGAAAAACTAGCTTCTCTTACAACGGAGCGTCTTCAACTGCAAAGGGTTATGTTTCTTCAGGTCAAGTTTTTAACACATTAACTGATACGGAAAGTGAACGAACTTCTGAAGGTGGTTTACATATGGGACTTTCCGTTTTCAGACAGCAATTTGGAGAGGAGAAGGGGGCGGTGGTTACGCGGTCTATTTGGAACTTCAGTGTTTCCGCAAATGATGCTGTTGCCTGTAATAAAGTTCTGTTTGAAAGAAGCCACGCCCTCATAAGATTTCAGTGTAATGCAAAGCATGACAACTTAGTTTAAATGTTCCCGAAATGTAAAATTGTTCGGTTCACAAAACGATATAACCTTATCCTACCAGTATAGTGCAGCGAGTCAAATTCGCTATCCCTCAACCCACATGAATACCTGGGTGTAAAAATTTCTAGAGATTTGAAATGGAACCGTCACATAGTCGCAGTCTTAGGGAAATACGGTGGATGGCTGCAATTCGTTGGTAGAATTCTAGGAAAATACAATCAGTGTACAAAAGAAATTGCTTACAAATCACGCTTGCGACCCATCCCCCAATATTGCTCGAGATTCTTGGATCCTAATCAGATACAACTGCCAGGCGATACTGAATGTATACAGAGAAGGGCGGCACGAATGGTCACAGGTTTTTTGACCCGTTGGAAAATGTCACACAGTTTCTGATCAAATTGAACAGGCAGGCGCTTGGAAACAAACGTAAAATATCCAGAGAAAGTCTACTTGGAATATTTCCGGAGGAATCCTTAACTGTTGAATATAGGCGAATGGTAGTCAATGGAGGTAATGACTGCGAATGCTCGTTCGATTTGCGTTCTCTTCCGTAGGCTGCGATGCAAACTAATCCTGGTAATATTCCCGGTGTGAGATGTAGTTGGCAGCTCTGTAAATGCTGACCGGTGAGTCGCTTAAAGCCCAGGTGAAATTAATCTCGGAGGGACACATCACGCTCTCAACCGATGAAGCATATCCCCTAAGGATCGCCCAGTGCCTGTGACTAGTGCATTGAATGTAAATACGGAAAACTGCAAAAACTCACTTTTTGAAGTATTTGTAATTCCATTAACTAGTTTTGTAACCTTTACAGACTCATCTTCAAATGTGGCACACAGAATTTCCGTCTCTCTGACGTGGAGACAGAGCGACAGTTACATGGCGCCATGTGCCGGAAAACCAGTTATTCCACTTACTGACTAACGGACAGTTCATGGTAGACACAGACTATCCCGTGGAAGAGTAAAGTATCTCGAGGAGACCTAATTAGAAAGTTTCTAGAACTGACGTTACATGATGAAAGTAGGAATGGAATATACTGAAAGCGCCTACGTATTGTAACTGTAGGAAGCGTGAAGACCAAAAGAGACTAAGCACAGCACGCACAGACGCTTTTAAGCAGCCACAGATCGCACGCTCCATACGTCAGTGGAGTGGGAATAAGTCCTAATAACTGGTATACTGGCAAGTTCCATCTGTCACGCAATTCACGGTCGTTTATAGACTACAAATTATAAGCTGCCTATGTTTTGTTTAAATTTGGATTACAAGAAAATGGGCGTTTTGCAAAATGTCCTACATAAGTCTCCTCTTCACCACCACCACCACCACCATGAGTGTTCTGCCCTAAGGCAGGTCTTCACATGTAGCTCTCCATGCAGTCCCATCATTTGTTACCCTCTTGTTTTCTCACAATTATTTTCTGTTCTTACGCTGTCCGCCACCTGGTATGTTCTGCGTCTTCTTCTTCTTCTTCTTCTTCTTCTTCTTCTTGTATTCACCATTTCCTCCATACCATCAATAAACAATCTCTTCTCATTCAGTGTCCACGCCAATTGTATTTGCTCATCCTGCTACGTTTAAAATTTCTCTCTGTTCTCCCACTCAACACCACCTCATTTCTCACTGTGCCTGCCTATTTTATCCCCTATCAACGGACCCACATAAAAGCCTCCTGTTATGAAGCGTCTCATTGGCAATCGCTATACGTATTTTCACCTCCTTATTACTTCCAATGTCGTCCATAATAGCACGTCGCAGTTATCTAAAAACACTAAATTGTTGTGTATCGTCCTGCCTAACATTATAGTTGTTCTTGCTTTTCTTGCACCTATCACCGGACATTTTGCGTTTTTCTTATTATTACTCATTCCAATTTACTCACGTCTTTTGTTGAATTCTTTTAACATATCATTCCTACTTCTTTCGCTCTCTGCCAATAACACCACATGATCCGCGAGTCTAATACATTCTGCTCTCCTAACAACAACCCGCTCCAGTCTATGTCGTTTCAAACGTTTTTGAATGACATGCTCCAAACATATTTACACACTAAGGAGAATAAACGTATCCCGGAGGACTTACACCAGCGCGATGGAAATCGATACACGTGATGTTCATTCATGCCCAATAGTACCGAACGACCTGAATTGAATTTCGCCTGATTCACATGCAACGCACATAACGCAACTGTCTAGCAGGTCTCCTTATCGCTCCTTGGTACAGTCGTTTGACTATTGAAAGTGGTTCCAACAAGTCACCACGAGAAAAAACTGTTCTGTATCGCAATAACTCAAGATGCAAAGTAATACCACGATACTACAAATATCACGGAACACCTTATCACAGATAAGACTGCCCTTAAGGCTTGTAGCTCACATTTATTACAATAGACATTTTACCACTCTCATTATTACGTCAGATAGGTAATGCACGTAGTAAATTCGTCGTATTCATGATTTACTCTTCAAAGTAACATACCGTACTTATTATTCAACACAAAATAAGATTAAAAATTAAAGGTATTCACGAGCAGCTAATTGAGAATATTTATGAACTTCAAATGACACGACGAACCGTCTCGTTCTGCATATGGATGCAAACTCAGGTCGTGCAGACTAAGCAATGATTTCGTGCCTGACGGATACTAACTGTCACTCCTGATTAGGCATACAGAGAGTGATATACCTCGATTTTAGACAGAGCCAGTTTGCAAATTTCAACTTTGAATTACATATCGCAAGTATTTTTGCCGGACGCGAATTCCTACCCAGCACCTATTGTCCCTGTTAACGAACGACGAGAGATGTTGAATCTTGGTTCTTAACAAGTAACTTACTTGAATTGCCGTGAGGTAAGGCATTGTATTGGGCAGGGATTCGAACTCAGAACTTAATCGGATAGATATCGACTCACAATCACTGTGACATTTCGGATTTTCTCGGCAGTAGCTAGATGTTTTAACTGAAATGACGAGACGAAACATAAATTTTTTTCCTTCCCAAGACTCGAACCCGGCATCTGTCGCTGTTATATTCTAGAGAAAAAGAACGTTAAATATGGGTTTGTTGCACCAGCAGCGACATGTGAGCGTGTTTGATCTAGAAATAATATGACGAAGAGTTCAGTGCTCACTGGGAATACAGCTCCACACATCATATCGCTTTTGACTACATACAAAGATACGTCAGCTTCCGAATTTTTGTACAGCTCGGACTAACATCTTGAACTTACAGTGATCTCGCAAATAGTTCTGTGTCTCACTGGGTGTCTAAAACGTCACATACATTAAACATTAAAATAATTATCCACCAGCAGATAGGTGTTCTCATGCTAGAGCTTGATAATACATAATGAAATCTATAGTGCCGGGCCAGGATTCGAATCCATTCACGCGCAGTATGTGGAGATGTTGAGGAATCTGCAGTTCTGAACAAACAACAAATAGTAGCCGTGCTGTATTCTCACGAAGGGATCAAATTGAGCGTTAAGTACGGACTAAGTTGCATTCCAAGATCAGAACCGATTTTACCGACATACAGAAGCTCAGATAAAATATGGACTAAATGTCCTGTGAGCCTACATAGCATTTGTTTCGTCACTAGAAATAAATAACAAGTATAAGAAAGGTTTCTACGTGTCGCCGCTCCAGTCTAATTGTGATTCATCCTAACGTCTACTTTGTAGAAAAGGAATATCATTTTTCATATTAATTTCAGACCACAATGTCATTATATCTTCTTCACTTGGTGTAGCCAGAAGAGAATGGAATCTGTCTCTCCTTATCTAAAATCATTGACAGAAGTTGGAATCGAACCCAGTCCATAGATATACAAGCATATTATAAGTATGTGGCTCATTTTTCTATCGTAACGCCGTTGCACCTCTCTGGATGAGAATTGACACACAGGCTTCCTGTAGTAATTTGCAGCAGGTTCAGTAAATTCATTTACTTGGTTGACCGAATCACAATGAACTAGCTGCCTCGACTACCCAGTGCATAAATTCGACTTTATTTTGTAATCACCGAAATAAAATCACGTACCTGCCACCTACACAGAACAGCCAACAGTGTAGGATGCACAAATTTGAAAAGGAAGTGTTTCTTTCCACTTGAGCTACTGTATTGCGCCATCTCTTTGTTGAAAACGTCGTGCATTGCAAATGTCGCATTTCATAAGTAAAGTTTTGTATTCCTAGAAACCCAAAATTTGTTTGTCAGCTGCGGGAAGAGGAGTTACCTGTTGTGCAGCATTGTAAGTTTTCACTATTGCACTATGAGCCGAAAGTAATTTTTTGCGATTTCCTTATCGATGTTTTATCTGACTGCTTGTAGCTCTTTCACAGAAGGGATAAAAACGTTACAGTCAGTGAGACTGGAAGTGCGAACCATAACAGATGCTATTTCTCAGGTCAGCGCATTACCATAGAGCTGGCGTAGAAGTACGTGTCTTAGCTTACTCTTACGAGTTCGATAATGTCTAGCACTCGTAAACCGCTTTTTGAAGGACGAGATTAGTTGCGATTTCCACGTGCAACGACTTTCCTGGGCTGAAAACCGTAAATTTACAATCTTTTGTTACACCTAACGTGGCTAAACAGGGATGGCTAGAGGACAAATGTAAGGATGTAGAAGCTTATCTCACTAGGGGTAAGATAGATACTGCCTACAGGAAAATTAAAGAGACCTTTGGAGAGAAGAGAACCACGTGTATGAATATCAAGAGCTCAGATGGCAGCCCAGTTCTAAGCAAAGAAGGGAAGGCAGAAAGGTGGAAGGAGTATATAGAAGGTTTATACAAGGGCGATGTACTTGAGGACAATATTATGGAAATAGAAGAGGATGTAGATGAAGACGAAATGGGAGATACGATACTGCGTGAAGAGTTTGACAGAGCACTGAAAGACCTGAGTCGACACAAGGCCCCCGGAGTAGACAACATTCCATTAGAACTACTGACGGCCTTGGGAGAGCCAGTCATGACAAAACTCTACCAGCTGGCGAGCAAGATGTATGAGACAGGCGAAATACCCTCAGACTTCAAGAGGAATATAATAATTCCAATCCCAAAGAAAGCAGGTGCTGACAGATGTGAAAATTAACGAACTATCAGTTTAATAAGCCACGGCTGCAAAATACTAACGCGAATTCTTTACAGACGAATGGAAAAACTGGTAGATGCAGACCTCGGGGAGGATCAGTTTGGATTCCGTCGAAATGTTGGAACACGTGAGGCAATACTGACCTTACGACTTATCTTAGAAGAAAGATTAAGTAAAGGCAAACCTACGTTTCTAGCATTTGTAGACTTAGAGAAAGCTTTTGACAATATTGACTGGAATATTCTTTTTCAAATTCTAAAGGTGGCAGGGGTAAAATACAGGGAGCGAAAGGCTATTTATAATTTGTACAGAAACCAGATGGCAGTAATAAGAGTCGATGGGCATGCAACAGAAGCAGTGGTTGGGAAAGGAGTGAGACAGGGCTGTAGCCTCTCCCCGATGTTATTCAATCTGTATATTGAGCAAGCAGTAAAGGAAACAAAAGAAAAATTTGGAGTAGGTATTAAAATTCATGGAGACGAAGTAAAAACTTTGAGGTTCGCCGATGACATTGTAATTCTGTCAGAGACGGCAAAGGACTTGGAAGAGCAGTTGAACGGACTGGACAGTGTCTTGAAAGGAGGATATAAGATGAACATTAACAAAAGCAAAACGAGGATAATGGAATGTAGTCAAATTAAATCGGGTGATGCTGAGGGAATTAGATTAGGAAATGAGACACTTAAAGTAGTAAAGGAGTTTTGCTATTTAGGAAGTAAAATAACTGATGATGGTCGAAGTAGAGAGGATATAAAATGTAGACTGGCAATGGCAAGGAAAGCGTTTCTGAAGAAGAGAAATTTGTTAACTTAGAATATAGATTTATGTATCAGGAAGTCGTTTCTGAAAGTATTTGTTTGGAGTGTAGCCATGTATGGAAGTGAAACATGGACGTTAACTAGTTTGGACAAGAAGAGAATAGAAGCTTTCGAAATGTGGTGCTACAGAAGAATACTGAAGATAAGGTGGATAGATCACGTAACTAATGAGGAGGTATTGAATAGGATTGGGGAGAAGAGAAGTTTGTGGCACAACTTGACTAGAAGAAGGGATCGGTTGGTAGGACATGTTTTGAGGCATCAAGGGATCACAAATTTAGCATTGGAGGGCAGCGTGGAGGGTAAAAATCGTAGAGGGAGACCGAGAGATGAGTACTCTAAGCAGATTCAGAAGGATGTAGGTTGCAGTAGGTACTGGGAGATGAAGCAGCTTGCACAGGATAGAGTAGCATGGAGAGCTGCATCAAACCAGTCTCAGGACTGAAGACAACAACAACAACAACGTGATAATAAATCAGATTATTCAATGGAAATGACAGGTAAAATCAAGTGAACTTTGAGGATAAATTCCGTGCACACCAGGAAGCAACTGGTCGATCACAGAGTTGCCAAACATACGTTGCCTTGTTGTCAAATCTCAGTTACAGTACCAGCAGAAAGAAGACGAACCGATGTGATCGTACAGCGGGCTGGGAAGTGACCATAGCTGGTGTCTCCAAGTCGCGGCTGCTACGGCCTGGAATACGTAATGCGTCTGATTCGCATTTCTGTAACTAGGTTTAGGGACTGAAGCGTGGTTACTAATAATACTCCGAACTGACTGAAAACTAAGCATCATATATCAGTAACTCTCACAGTTGTTTTTATATTTATTTCGTATTTGTACTAAAAACTAAGAACCTCATTCAGAGACGTTTTCATGCCTCGCCGATAGTCGAACAAAACAAACAAATAAAGAAAAAAAGAATGTGTGTGTGTATGATAGAGAGAGAGAGAGAGAGAGAGAGAGAGAGAGAGAGAGAGAGAGAGAGAGAGAAATCAAAAAGAATGAGAGAGAGTAAGAAATTGTTGTAAAGAAATTGAATCATGGTATGTAAAGAAATCTTTCATTAAAATGACACGTTACACATCATTACGAAATATCGTATTCATTATCTATGAAACAAGAATTGATCTAATGTAATCTAATCATATCATATTGATGGCTATCCATGAAGAGTCATGAATTACCAAAATTTTTGCCAATACCAGTAATGAAATCTAAACTTGAAAATAAAAGACGACAACTTTTGTAATAAACCGGGACTCCTAACAAGACCCTTTCGTCCCTGTTAACTAACCACGAAAGATGTCTGATATACCTCCAGGCTCAAGTAACAAAGAGCGCATGCATTTAAAGATTAAGTGCATGATGTGAAGTTATATGACGGAGATACGAACCCAACACGTAATCGTATTGTTAATTAAGTAAAATCAAATGTTACGTGTCGGTTTTTCTTACCAGCTGCTAGGTGTTTTAATCTAAACTAAGGATACAAACTTTTGTACCTAAGCGACAATCTAACTGCACGCCTACCGTGCATCCACAAATATAGCTTAAATATCAGTTGCTTACTCACCAACGGTAAGGTGTGTGCGTGTTTGACCAGAAATAATGACAACTATTGCGATTGTTGGCAACACATGAATAGACATTAAAAGCGTACGTTGGTTTTCACTAGCGGGACGGTGTGCACGTTATAGGGCTTGAACTGAAACTATGAATATTTTGGTATTGGATCAGGATTCGGACCCACATACTTACCTTTGGAGGAGACCTAGAGAAGGTTGCAGTCTTGCGAAAAGGAACGAAATGGTTGAACTATAATGTTCCGAGAGATTCAGATCCTCGAAAGAGGAGAAACGAATTCGAATCACAGTCCAGCACCAAATTTTTCAACGTCTCTAGTTCAATAAATTACAAGTAAAATAAGAGCCCCATCCTTTAAATGGCTATCGGTTCATAAAATAAAATAAAATTTTCTAATGTAAGTAAGTTTACTGGCGACTGTATTTCTGTTTACTATGACTTCCGCTATGTCATTTCCCAACGTAACCTGGCTCTGCCCAGTTGGTAATGATGGAACGTGATTTGTATTGCGAATTCTGGATTATAACGTCTTTCTCTTGAGGTTACCAGACGCAAAGTAAATCTGTTTGTGCTTCTTAAAAGTAAATGTCTGAACCCACGCATTGCTCCTGTGATAGTTCCACCAGACCATTGTGCCCACATTTCCCAGACCCAGGAGTATTCTGCAACGGATGATGTGCTGAGCTTACAAAAGTAGTCACGGTGGAAAAAACGCGAGTCTATTAAATGGTTAAGTAGAAACAAGTTTCTGATGCGGAGATTATGCTATTCTCATGTCAGCAGGATGTAAAGACCCTTGTAGGCATCATAGGCTCGATGTGAAGCCATTTTGAAATGTTCACAAATTCAGATATTTTCTTAGTTCGTGAAGATCCACTGGGAAGTGTGAAGTTACCGGATAATTGGATTGTTACCGTCATTATTACTATCATTTTCTTCTTGCCGCTGCTGGAACACTGTACTTGAATATCAGTTCGTGCCTTTTGGTCACTATACAAGTAGTTTCCCAAGAAGAGGTTCTTTCTCTGTCTACAGAATTCTTTTCATGTTAATATCAAACATCAGTAATTACTCATAGATTACATTAAAACTAAAGCAATCGATGAAGACGTTACTTGATAACAAAAACGCGCTGCCTTTCTTCTATTACTTGCGCCTAGAAATGGCTGCCGAGTACTGCCAAACCAAAAGCCAAGAGATCTTACTGTTTGCCGATATACGACGCTGTCAATTTTTCCATTAGATTTGGTCGACGTGACCTATTTCAAGTTGTGTATGACAGAGAATGTTTTAGAAAATCAATTGTTTTCCTTTGCAATAAAGAAAAAGATTTTCATTCTAAGCTATCCAAGTTCAAAATTTTTGGAATATTAGTTCCAGTTAAATATTCGGTTCTATAATGTAGGAAAGTATTTCGCACATGCAAAACTCGGATCCGGCCCACTGACCTTACACTCAGCCGCCGGCCATAAATTCTGGCTCAGAGTGACACCAGATTAAGTAACCTAATATAGCGAAGACTATTTGCCAGTGCTCTCTCTCACCGGAAAATACGCAGTTCACTCATTAATTGGGCTCCATTAGTACACTGTAACAGTAATTTCTGTGTGTCTGCAATGCATACGGATTGTAGAATTTAGCGGTGCTCTCTCTCCCACTTCTGTATACAATATGACTGACCTAAACGGGCACTTTATCGTTACAGGCCCTGGACAGTGCTACATCATACTGACAACAGTAATGTTCTTATACTGACAATCTGACTGGTCGTTTTACCTGATTTTGTAATCATTTAAATAAGACAACATGACCTTCCAGTGGGAGACATTTCGTTCTCCCTTTTCCTTCTGTGACATTTTTCCGTAATCTATTTGCCTTCCAATCAGCGAAATGCGGTAGAGTACGGCCGGTAAACGATTTACAAATCACGATTTAGTCCCGTTAAGACGATTTCTTCAAACATTGTCGTTGCTAAAGGAATTTTTTTCGTCTTAAATCGTCTCAAGCAGCAACGTTCACAGACATCCCAAATACGTAAAAGCTCATTATCCTGGTACGAAGTTTGTAAAACAAACTTCCCACAGTTTGTGTCAGGTTGATCTTTTCGTCTGATAGCACAGCCTAAGTATCACAAGTAGTGTCCCTGTAGCTTTGGGAATCATTGGTTAATAACGAGTTTAACACCAATGGGTATAGTATTGCTAAATATTCAAATTAATTATCAACCTAAGTCTGAGTTCATCCGCAGACTGTAGCGAATTTATAATACTGAAGCTAGACTTTGCATCCTTGTCCTCCTTGAGTGGGCATTGGAAGGCTTTTGCACACACGTACACAACACTATGAATACTTCGAACGCCATAGTTAACGTTGCTCTCATAAAATACTTTTGTTTTTTTAATTCTTCTAGGTGTTCAGGATGCAATATGTGTTGTAGATACAGCCTTAGAGCAAAACATTGACCGCCGAGCATTCCACATAAGGTGGACAACACAGTCGTGCTCCTCTCAGGATCCTGTGTCCGGCAGTAAGCTCGATCTGCAACATTGTAGACTGCGGCACTTCCCAGAGGAAGTCTTGAGTTCAGTCTTAGTACATTATTCTTGACTAAGGCCGTAGTCTTGAGGTAAAACGCGAGACTAGCTAATATGACGTCTGGCGACCGGAAGCAGACAACGACAAAATTTTTATCGCCCCTTTCCTCTCGGTGCTGAAGCTATGCGTGTAATTCAAGCGAATCTACAATATATTTCGCTTTGTGTCACACTGGTAATAATAGTTTGGTTCAACAATGTTTTAGCGAAAGATTTCTTTACCGAGCATCTGCCTCTGAACACCACATGCGTCTGAGTTCTCTGGGACCCGTTTGCTGCCTACCGGCGGGGGCTGAGGCACTGCGCTGCCTTCTGCCGACAACATCTGCTCCACTCCACACTCTCAACCATGTAAAATGCTTTAATGTTGTTGAGTAGTGACCCATAAAATCTGCCTACGATTTGTGTTTCACTCTTCATAGCAAAGGAGGCACAAAACCGTTTTTATTTGATGATTACTTTATTACATTAGAATGCAGTACATCAATGTGACACAGAATTAATTTCATTGTTTCTGATCCAGTGCGCTATAATTAAAGCGTCACATTCTGTTCTTTTCCTTGCACAGGAGATTCTTCAAATAATCTATTATTGTCATGGATTCATGTGTGTTACTCAAGGCACAGGGAGTAAATGCAATGTAATGTCTTTGGTTTCTTTCTTTGATTTTCTATGGTAAATGGATGAAAAAGATTGCGTCAATACCTATCAGAACCTGCTCTATAGCTACTAAGACAAATTGATTGTTTTGAGGTCCATAAATTAATTAATGGAGAAGTGAACGCTGTTCACAAATGATATTAAGAATATTCAATTGGATTTAAGGCGAAAAAATTGCCCATATTTGAAGCTACATAGAGAAAAAGTAAGTTGCTAGAGACACTGTCAGCACATGTCTGCAGGAAAGTTTAGCATAGAGTAATCAAGAGGCTCATTTCCTTCATACTTATCACCCTGGCATGTGAGTCTTAAGTGAAGAACAATATTGAAATTCGTATCGTTGATGATCGATTCGAATTTCTTCAGAGACGCTGGTATTGCGAAGCAGCTTGGAAGTCAGAACGCCATGATCTATGACGATTAACACAACTTACTGAGTCGAGCTACCAAGAAGATTTGATGTGTAAAGGTTTTCTTCCGATTTCGATACAGAATTTTTTCTGGAAATTCGCAGCTCCTTAAAAAAAAAAAGCTCGCACACGATGGTCCCTACCTCAGTTGGAACTGACGACTGATTGAGCCGTTCTGACACGAGACATGGGCGGTACCACCGGGTTACAGACACACTGCTACCTTTGCACCACTCTCATCATGGTATTGGTCGCTCAGCCTCATAACGCATCGTGAAAGATAATAAAAGTTGCCACTTATGTGAAGAATAGCTTTTCTTTAGCCAAAAAATTGAATTTTCTGCCTCAGTATCTTAGTTTACGTAAGGATTATACAGCATGAGCCATTCAAATGGAAAGGTAATATCAAGTAAATTTAGTGAGCCAATTCAGTACCATAGGCGGAAGTGATTGCACTGTCACAGTGTTGCCTAATGTTTGTGACGATGTTGCCAAATCTCAGGTGTGCTAGGAACAGCTGTGTAGCGGTATGCGTGGAGAATCCCCTGCTCGTGTCTTACGGGGATATGGAGAGGAACCGCAGGGTTTGGTTAGGATGCAGCGTTTTCTCCTAGCAGTTGTGTCAAACATTAAGGTGTATAATCTTCCATCACGATTACAGTTTCCTACAAAATATATACAAATAAAACACTTACCTTGTTTCTTTCCGACAAAAGATTATTTCAGTACGATAAAAAGTTTTTGGAAATCTCTTATGCCCACCTGTCACCAAAGTAAGATAAACACTTTGCACCTCGAAATCGATTGCATGTATGTGCAGTCTTGTGATGCTTAAATAACGCTCAAAGGACATTAAGTCCATATTTTATCTGAGCTTCTGTATGTCGATAAAATCGGTTCTAAACTGGGACTGCAACTTAGACCGTACTTAACGCTGAACTTGATCCCTTCGTGAGAATACAGCACGGCTACTATTTGTTGTTTGTTCAGAACTGCAGATTCCTCAACATCTCCACATACTGCGCGTGAATGGGTTCGAATCCGGGCCCGGCACTATAGATTTCATTATGTATTATCAAGCTCTAGCATGAGAACACCTATCTGCTGGTGGATAATTATTTTAATGTTTAATGTAATTTCATTCGTTGTCAACACTAACGATATGTGACGTTTTGACACCCAGTGAGACACAGGACTATTTGCGAGATAACTGTAAGTTCAAGATGTTAGTCCGAGCTGGACAAAAATTCGGAAGCTGACGTATCTTTGTGTGTAGTCAAAAGCGATATGATGTGTGGAGCTGTATTCCCAGTGAGCACTGAAGTCTTCGTCATATTATTTCTAGTTCAAACACGCTCACATGTCGCTGCTGGTGCAACAAACCCATATTTAACGTTCGTTTTCTCTAGAATATAACAGCGATAGATGCCGGGTTTTGGGAAGGAAAAAAATGTATGTTTCGTCTCGTCATTTCAGTTAAAACATCTAGCTACTGCCGAGAAAATCCGAAATGTCACAGTTGATTGTGCATCGATATCTATCCGATTAAGTTCTGAGTTCGAACCCCTGTCCAACACAAAGCCTTACCTCACGGCAATTCAAGTAAGTTACTTGTCAAGAACCAAGATTCAACATCTCTCGTCGTTCGTTAACAGGGACAATAGGTGCTTGGTAGGAATTCGCGTCCGGCAAAAATGCTTGCGCTTTGTAATTTAAAGTTGGTATTTGCAAACTGGCTCTCTCTAAAATCGAGGTATTTTCACTCTCTGTATGCCTAATCAGGAGTGATTGTTATTTTCCGTCAGGCACGAAATCTTTGCTTAGTCTGCATGACCTGGGTTTGAATCCATATGCAAAACGAGACGGTTCGTCGTGTCATTTGAAGTTCATACATATTCTCAACTGGTTGCCCGTGAATAACTTCAATTTTTAATCTCATTTTGTGTTCAATGATAAGTACGGTATGTTACTTTGAAGAGTAAATCATGAATACGACGAATTTACTACGTGTATTACCTATCTGACGTAATAATGAGAGTGGTAAAATGTCAGGTATGTCATTTATTGTAATAAATGTGAGCTACAAGCCTTAAGGGCAGTCTTATCTGTGATAAGGTGTTCCGTGATATTTGTAGTATCGTGGTATTACTTTACATCTTGAGTTATTGCGATACAGAACAGTGTTTTCTGGTGGTGATTTGTTGGAACAATTTTCAATAGTCGAACGACTGTACCAAGGAGCGATAAGGGGACCTGCTAGACAGTTGCGTTATGTGGGTTGCATGTGAATCAGGCGAAATTCAATTCGGGCGTTAGGATAGTTTTGAGCATGACTGTACGTGTAGGGGCAAATGAATGATTAGAGTTGAAGAAAAACTGGATGATTAATTCAAGACAAAGAGCTTCACAAATTGATAAGTCGATAACGTGTTGGGCCACCTCTGGCCTTTCCGCGGGCAGTTACTAGCTTGACATTCACTGATAAAGTTAGTGGATACCCTTCTGACGGATATCGTACCAAATTCAGTTCAGTTGGTTCGTTACATCCTCAAAATCGCGACCTGCTTTAAAGAACCTGCCCATTGTGCTCCAGATGTTGAAAATTGGTGAGAGATATGGCGATCTTGCTGAGCAATGTATTGCCTTGCGTGTACAAACACGTAGGTACGATATCCGTGTGTGGTGCCTAAATTGCCGGTAGGCACTTCACTTAGTGTCCCGAGCAGAGTTCAAGCCGCCATAGAGACAAAGGTTGGACACACTGCATATTAATGTCCACTAATAGGTGTCTGTACACTCACTGATAGGATAGTGTATTTCGAAATGTTAGCAGAGGCCAGAAGTTGGAGCATTTGGTCTTCCTGTTAAAGCTTACGTGGGGCGAGTCGTAGAATCTCTAAAAAGAGACACCTCTGGCAACACTAGTTCAAAGTGGCCTTCAAACTAGCCGTCAGAACTGCCGTAGCCGAGACGCCCCCTGGGTAAACGCTACGGACTTCTGCAGTCGCGCCTCGCGATCTGTCACGAATTATGGAATGTATTCGCAGATACCAATTGTAATACGACAACGGCTATACAGTTTGCTGGAAACGTACAGGATGTTCTGAAATTCCCATCACTACCTGCTACAACTTGTAGAGGGGACTGAATACATAATACTCATATTTTAAATTGTAACCTGTCTCCCGAGACGTACCGTATACTAGAACCACTTGAAAACATGTTGGTAACGCTGTCACTTTGACAAGTAATTTGTTACATTGAGGAGCCAAAGAAATATCGTTTATGGTCCCCGCGAGCACGCAGAAGTGCCTCAACACGCCGTGGCATGGACTCTACTGATGGCTGAAGTCGCGCTGCAGGGAACTGACACCATGAAACCTGCAGAGCTGCCCATAAATCCGTAACGGTAAGAGGGAGCAGAGATCTCTTCTGATCAACACGTTGCAAGGCATTCCAGATATGCTAGTTAATGCTATAAAATTTACTAGAAACGTACAGTATGTTTGGGGAGTTTTGGTGGCCAGCGAAAGTGTTTAGGCTCGGAAGAGTGTTCCTGCAGCCACTCTGTAGCAACTGTGGTTGTGTGGGCCTCTCCATTGTCCTGCTGGAATTACCCACTTCCGTCGGAATCCACAATGGACACGAATGGATGCAGGTGATTAGACAGAATGTATCTAGACGTGTCAGGGATCCCACATCACTCCGAATGCGCACGCTCTACAACGTCACAGAGCCTCCACCAGCTTGAACAGTTTCCAGCTGACATGCAGGGTCCATGGAGTCATTATGTCGTATTCATACCCATACACTTCCATACTGTATATACATTTTGAAATGAGACACGTCCAACCAGGCAATATGTTTCGAGTCATCAACAGTCCAATGTTCGTACCGATGGGCCGAAATGAGGCGTAAAGCTTTGTGCTGTGCAGTCAGCAAGGGTACACGAGTGGACCTTCGGCTCTGAAAGGCCATGTAGATGATGTTTCCATGAATGGTTCGCATGCTGATACTTGTTGATGGTCAAGCATTGAAATTTTCAGTTATTTTCGGAAGGGTTGCACTTTCACCACTCTGAACGATTCTCTTCAGATTCCATTCTTGCAGGATTTTTTTTCTGGCCGCAGAGATGTTGGAGATTTATTGTTTTACTGGATTGCTGATATTCACGGTGCCCTCGTGAAATGGTCGTACAGGAAAATCCCCACTTCATCGCTACCTCGTAGATGCTGTGTCCCATCGGCCTTGCGCCAAGTATAAAACCACGTTCAAAGTCATTTAAATCTTAATAACCTGCCATTGTAGCAGCAGTAACCGATCTAACAACTACGGTAGACACATGTCTTACATAGGCGTTGCCGGCGGCAGCACCATATTAAGCCTGTTTACATATCTCTGTGTTTGAATACGTATTATTATAATAGTTTCTTTGGCATTTCAGTGTAGATGTGACCGAGTACATCTATTGTTCTACAGTTTCACTCTTTAATAACCAAAGAATCAAAAAAATCGGTCTTCAGAGACACTGGTTTTACAGGAGGGCGTTTTCCAATTTGAAATTACAATGATATTATTTCCTTCAGCTGCTGACGGGCGTTAATAGATATCAACGAAGACAGGTGAAAATGTGTGCCCCGACCGGAACTTGAACCAGGGATCTCCTGCTTAGATGGCAGTCGCTCTATCCATCTGAGCCACAGAGGATAGTGAGACTACAGGGACTGTCTCGCGCACGCCTCCCGCGAGACCCACATTCTCACCTTTGTATGTCCACACACTACATTCGTAGCGTCCTTTCGCACATGTCCGGAAGAACAGACACAATATCCATATAAATATATTTTCCAATTCGCGTGCGCTGCGTCTCCACGGGGCACCACAGACGCACCTGCTGACGGTGAAGACACCCATAGTCGAAGACGTTGTGCAATGGCAACGAAATGCGTGTGGGGAGGAGTCAGACGTTGTGGACAACGATCTTGATAAAGGCGACCAGCAGCTCTTCCAGTACTGTGCGCTTTGGCCACACAGGATACTCGTGTCGGTGTATTCGGCAAAAGTGTGCTCAGAAATGTTGCTCTAACACTCACAGACACATGAACGAGACTCGATCCAGGTCAGAGAGGAGACAGCCGTCAAATGACATCATAGGATCAGACGTAAGTAACCCCCCCCCCCCCCCTCCAGTGATTATAACCCTGTTGCATACCACATTAGCGAAGGTGTATTTATACGGCTGTAGCACGGATATACCTTTCCATACATGGGCTCCTCTTCAGAATATCGTCACTCAGTTCCCTAGAAGTTTTTAACGGGAATTTTGCAACATCCTGTATCTCTCCACTAACTATACAGTTCTTTCCAGAATTAGATCCCTCTGCAGTGGAGTGTGCGCCGATATGAAATTTCCCGGCAGATTAAAACTGTGTGCGGGACCGAGACTCGAACTCGGGACCTTTGCCTTTCGTGGGCGAGTGCTCTACCATCTGAGCTACCCAAACACGACTCACGTCCCGTCTAAACAGCTGTACTTCTGCAGTACCCCGTCTCCTACCTACAGCTGTTGTACGACATTCGAAATATACGGATGTATTTCAGAATTTCGGCGTAATGCAACTTCGCAGAAACATGGCTGAATTTTCCTGTATATTGTTATCATTAAAACCAAGCACCGTCTCAGTACCTAATACTTTTTGATATGGAGACAATTTTCATCATTTCAAGCACTATTAAAGTTGGTAGGTGTAGGAAAAAAAATACCAGTACCATACTGAAAATATCGGTGAGAAGCGATAGAATTCCTACAAACAACTTGGAGAAAATCATTTTGGGTTCTAGGCCATGTCATTATAAAACAGTGAAACAACTAAAATAACTACATTCCGACCATCGTTTGAACGATCCTCTTCAGAGCGAATAAATGCCACGAAATTTCAAATCAGCAGCAGCGAAATGAAAGGTCGATTTGGAAACAGTTCCTATTTCTTCTTTCTTATCTTCGATTAATTTCCCAAATATCTTGTTCATTTCGTATATCGCTTTCTTTATACAAGGTGTTTCACATTTCTAGAGCTTGCAATTTTACCTAGTAACTCATGCATGCAAACGTCATCTAACGAGGCTACAGAGCATCAAAATACAGGCACCAGCCCCGGCGAATGTATGTAAGTAGAGTGTGATGCCGTGATTATTTATCAATTTGATCATGTATCATGTTCCGGAAGTTACAAGGGAATATCGTTATCATATCTCTGACGGCGGAATACAAGTACTGGTACTGTTGTTGCTAACTTTCATAGGTGGTAGTATGGATCAAAGTAAGAAAAAAATGTCCGGTAAACATGGGCTACAAAATGCATACCTGAGGCGCTATGAGCACTTGTTCAACAGTGGAGATATGTTTTATGCTAGCGAAGATGAACAAGTCCTCACAGCTCTTAAGGTATGCATTTTACAGCCCATGTGTACTGGACATTCGGTCCATACTACCACCTCTGAAAGTTTCCTGCCCTACATCTTAGCTGCAACACTACTGGTACATACTGTCACACGCAACAGGAATGTCTTCTCTTCCAATTTTCCGTTATAGGGACATAACCTCAAATTTATACATTTATCCATCTCCATCATCATAGAAAATTGGTAACATCTTCATTGAATCTTTCTGTGTACACATATTTTACAGACTCCAGCGCCTGTAACTTCGATACCCTGTAGCGTCGCTGGATGACGTTTCCAGACATCGATTCCTATGTAAAACTTCATCTGGTAGGTCCCCTCTACAGACGCGATAAGTGTGTAGCACGACGTGTGAAACATTCTGTATGCAAAGTGAATAACATGGGTGAATGGGCTAGAACCGAACCGCCCCCCCCCCTCCCATTATATATATATATATATATATATATATCTCTCTCTCTCTCTCTCTCTCTCTCTCTCTCTCTCTCTCTCTCTCTCTCTCTCTCTCTCTCTCTCTCTCTCTCTCATTCTCTCACTTTCATTCTCTCACTCTCTCTTCTCAACTATCAACTGCCAGCTTTCCTTTATGTCTTTTAAGTCTTAAAATTGCTGTCTGATTTCTGGCAGAGCTCTAGATAACATGCCGCTCACTGTATTTTATCGCTGGTTGCATCATCTTAAATTCAAACTGTATATTTTGCTCAAAATTGTCAGAAGTTATTTTGTAACATCTATAGATGTTATAAATATGGGTTGAATTTCTTCAACCGATCTCTAGCGGCTAGTGTGTTCTCTCAAAATCGATTTTCCTCTAGCTCGTCTCCTCTAATTCCTGTGTAAATATTTTGGATCAGTATTTTCAGCCAGGACGTATGAAAGTGATGGTTCGATAGTATCCGCACTTATCACTATTTGCCTTATTTGGTGTTGGTGTTATTTTTTTCGTTTAGTCTGAAAATTTAGCAGTCACGTCAGTTAGCATAGATGTTGAGGAGTGAAGCAGCAAACGTCGACAGAGTGAGTCCTCGCCGGTGCTGATAGAGCCTTCTGGTGGCGAAGCCCTGCACTACAGACAACTGAGTGTGTGAGGAACTAGTAGCGACATCTAGCAGCGAAGTGATGAACAGCAAAATGGCCGCGAAAATTGAGTGACTTAAATGTCTAGTTGCTGTTTATTTCTTCCTTTACACTATTATTACAAAACAGATTACGGCATCACTGCTCGGTTTGTCTGTTACCGTATTTTTGTGTATTTCACACATTACAAAATAGTTCTGTTCTGATAACATATAATGCAAACTACATCTCGAGCGACATTAATGTACGCAGCATGTTACATTCATCATTCCCTCTTCGTAATTTAGTATTACTAATAGTTTTGTCCACACTTTTAAGCATTAAAAATGGATATGTGGCTCGGAACAGGACTACTGTTACATTAAATGTTAACAACATAATCGCACGGTATAGTGAGTTAAAGAATATTGAACAGCAACGAGAACTGTAAGTAAGTTTATGCAGTGCAACGTTAGTGATATAATAGTACAACAGTAATAGAAGTTTTTTAGCCCTTATTTCTATTTTACAGTTTCACTCATTACTGATGGCAAATGCCTTGCAGAGAACGTAATATTCTGCATCTTCGGTACGGCCTTTACAATCTCTTTCATTGAACTGCACTTAACCTGGAGAGGTAGTAATACAATTTTTTCTCTGATCTACAAGATATTTTTACAAAAAGTAGAGGCAGAGAGGTAGTCATGTAACTATTAATCGAAATATTATATGAACTATATGGGCGTGTTAGTAAAATCACCAAGAAATTCCTCTTATTAATTTTAAGTGTTATCTGTTTGATACAGCATTCAGCTCACATAAAACCACGAGAAATATCGTTTTTATAAAAAAAAACAGTTTATGTCATTAGTGACCTGTGTAAAATCAAACATCTCATTTTGACACTAGAATAATTTGAGAAAAAAAGGCCTGTTTTAGTTTTTGAAAATGCAATAAGTGAAAACAATGTATTTTTAAAAGGTATTGTCAGTTGTTACGAAACGATTTATTATACAGAATTTATTAATCGCATAGTAAATCATGATACAAAAAAGAACACCTTGTTGGCTTGTGATACAATATTTTGCATTTTCTTATGACTTTGAAATAATTACTGCTTTTTCAGCACTGAGAATGAGTAAAATACATTATGTAATATATGAATCAGTATGATAAACTTTTTTCGAATATTCATTGTTAACTACAAGAAAATGGCAGATGTTTGGGTATTTACCTCAGAAGTATTCAGCACACGAAGGATAACAAAAATCATTTTTTTGGTAAGGTTTTTGTTTCATAGTTTCCTACAAATATTACTGATACCATAGTGAGATATATTAAGTACCTTAAAATATATGTAGATGTGGTCTGGTGAAGAAAGTGTGTGAATTAAAATTTAAAATGCTTGCACCAGCATAACCAGGTTTAGTTTGTAGTGTGGGAGTGAGCTCCACGTGGGACCCGAAGCACGGACCCCACGGGGGTACCCGGCATGCGCCACATGCCAAGGCAGAGGTGGAGGCTAGTGTTCGGAAGTCTGAAAATTCCAGCGCCGGCCGGGGATTGAACCCCGGCCCGGCTGGGGCGAATAGCCCCAGCCGAGGCGCTGGAACGTTCCAGACCCCCTTACCACTAGACCACCGGGGACCCCGGCTGTTTCTTGCTCCATAGTCCAGCTAGTGGTCGTAGAGCACTTCCTGTTGTCCTCCGTGTTTACACCGAGGCAGCAGTGGCGTGGTGTAACAGGAAGTGTTTACTTGCGTCTGCTGGATGTCCACTTAGTGTACGACTTATTTACCCGGCTAACGTTCGTGTCGCTATAATCTCCTTAGTTCCGTTACAATTACATGCAGGGACTGAAAATCTGCCTATGCAGTTGCACGCAGTCGCATCTCACTATTTGAACCTCTGTAATTCGATCGTGTTGTCAAGACCCATGTCAGAACTGTTTATCGAAGAATGCTCATGTGTTCGGTACATTTCATAAACGGAAGCGACTGGGATAACAGACAGCCCGTAAACATTTTGTAATGAAGTGTCAGCCGGTACGTAATACTCGATATCTGGAGTTGTTTTATCGGTTATTAAGATAATCGTTTCACCCCTATACACTTAAAAAATTCCCGTGTTTTCTTAATAAAGCATAAGCATAGTACATAAATCCCTCGCGAAAATGACATCGGAGAAGTACAAGTGTTCGAGTGCCACAGAAAACAAGTGGGTCCTTGAAGGTGTGGAACGGAGAGCAGAACTAAAATAAGATGTAACGTTTCGGGATTCCCTCATAGTCGCGTAGACACTCCAGAAGCAGGAAGATCCGTTTGATGACGTCTCTTGAGGAGCGAGGAAAAAATTCACTCTCAAATAACTACTGTACAAGATGCCTCGCCGCCTCTTGAAGGGTGTCATGGGATTCTGCAGCCGTGGACTCGGCGACCTGTGAGCCAACGCGGTGTTTCTGACCACATACATTTTAGCTGCGGGTTCTCCGACGTGCAAAGGAAGCCGCGACAATGGGGAGGCTCTGCGTGCCGTTTTGTAATAAGAACGCCTCTCCACATTTTATCGTAGGAATGATATAAATTTTAAACTTCTTAGATCCACCGAGTCATTATGTATTCTTAAAATATCTTTTAACTCTTTTTCAACACATATGTATCTTTTACCTCTTTCACTGAAGAAGCTGACCAACAGATTTTTTTTCAATTTCAGGTATTGGTTTTATTGCATTCTCCTTTAGCGTATTGATCAGAAATTGTAGGTTAAGATACCTTTGCCTTATTGAGTATCGTTTGCTATGCCAAACTTCGACAGCATTCATGGTCCTGTGCATCGAATTGATGACGGTAGATAGCTGACCGAAATCACTTTGAAATAAATTCTCTGAACGCAGATAACTTTGATACAGTAGTGTTAGGTATCGAAGTATTATCTAACGCAACTGAAGCCAACCTAAGAGTGAATTTATTTCGAAATAATTTTAGTCGACTGTCTGTCTTCACCAATTCCACATTTCAGGTTGTGTACTAGCATTTTCCATCTATTGACTGATTAAATAGTCTACGCCACTGGGCACTTGCTACGCTGTTACTCTCCATGCTTCATCAAGGCAGTCCGGTGGAAGATGGACTCTACAGCACACGTGCGGCAAGACAAACGAACTACTTCTTCATCCCTGTATTGCTCCACTAATCGCAGTTCTTGTATGTCTTCCACAGGCATTGCTTGAAATGAAAATTACAACTGTAAAATAAATGTCTCGGATAACACTGTTTTCATAGTTTAATTTGCAATCATTTCGAAGTAAAGCAATGCAGTTTTAAATGACAACCAAGTTATGACATTTCTCGGTTGAGAAAAAATATTTCGCAATTATTTTGACTTTCCTCTGGTAAAAAAGCTAGTCTTCCGTGCTTCAGGTATCAACAAGTTGTTTCGAACACCTCTGAAACGTCCGTCCATAAGAAGAGCTTTATTTTCAAACATTTTCTCCCCTTCTTCGTAACTGATCACCAGGATTCATTTGTCAGGAACAGGGTTATTATCAGTCTCCAAAAAAACTTCAGTCACTTTCAAAATATCTTCGTGCTGCCGAATCCCTGAACTACTGCCACGGTTATGGGACATCCCAGAAGCTTCCCTTGCACAGTGTAGTCTTTCTCATAATTCGTTATACTTGCGACGTAATCTAAACCTTTATCTCGCAAATCTTGAAATTGCTCTTTAAACCCTCCGAAAAAAGGCACTGTCTACTCACCGCAGACTGTTTCCCAGCAGTTATGCATTCGTTTCTCAATCTCCACATCTGTTTCGTCAGGTTGGGCGAGAAACTTACTGTTGAGCCGTGATTCTACCATTTACAATTTTTAAACTGCCGCTGCTCCTATTCCGTTCGGAGTTCCTGTACAAGCAATTCGTATAATTACCACATTTCCGGTGCTCCTGGCACCGCTTACCATCCTTTCCCCTTTCTGTTTCCTTTTCCTTTCCTTTTTCTAACCACAGGCTCCAGTCACATTAACGTGATCACCGCCTGTGTCCGACGCTAATGAGTAGGGTATGCGTAACGCGGAAACTCAGCCACTTATGTGACATCCAAAAGGACGTGATCATTGCCTTTCGGGCCACAGGTGGATGCATTTTCGAAACGGCAGAGTTTGTAAAATGTTGGCGTGTTGCCATATTTAAAGCACTCCGCGCATGGCGCTGTCGAGAGCCGACGCTGAGGCCGTTGTGGTGCCCCACGGTCCACAGAGGACAGGAGTTAAAGGAGACCGCAGGTGAATAACGTGCAACTGCTGAGCAACTGACCATGCACGTGAACCGAAGAGCCTACCGACAGTGTCTCCTCTAAGACCACTCAGCGAAAAATGCTATGTGTGGGTCTCCACAGCAGACTCCTGGTCCACACACGTATGCTGACTGCTGTTCGTCCTCGACGAAGGCTGGAATTTTTACGCCAGTTCTGCGACTGGGCGTCCACTGAACGGTGACCTGCGGGCTTTCCAAGTGACAGACAGACGATGGCGTGTAGGGCGCGATTCACCTGAAAGTGAACACCCTGCAACAGTCGGCGGCAGGGTTAGGACAGGAGGAAGGATCGTTACGATCTCACAAACGTTATCGTGACACTCCCGTCGTTCTGGAATGCACAGTGGATGAGCAGAAATATCGGTCGGAACCGTTGCCACACCTACATCGAGTCTTTTTTCCCTCGGTATCTACCAGCAGAACAACTAAATCTGTGACACAGCTTGCAGTGTGAAAAGCACCAGGATGAGTTTGCTGTACTCCGCCGACCACCAGGCTTCCCGGAATCGAGAATATGTGGGACCACCTCGATGAAGCTCTTCGTATCCTGGGTCCTCAACCGAAAAACGTAGCGCAGCTAACTAAGGCACCGGCGTCGGCATGGCTCAGTACCTCACTGACTCCTGCGCGTTTCTCAGTTGTCCGCGCTTCCCGTTAATCGTACCCCCCTACAGTGACTCAATGACGACACTCTCCCGTACACGTCAGCATCATCAACAGCCGCAGACTGCTGTTCACTCAGCCTGTCACCTCATTTATGTCTATACAGCATAACAGCTGTCTGTTACACTTCCTGGGACACTCCTGACGATATCCTTGTGTCTGATCAACGCTCGCCGTCGAGAACGTACTGGTATCTGTTGTAGACTTGAAGCCGCTCTCATATCTGGGAACCGACTCCGTATGCTCATACGACGCCCTTGGTTAACAGTGTGCAGTGGAGCACCGTGCCAAAGGCTTTTCTCAAATATAGGAGAGTGCAATGTGCTTGGGACCCTTCATCCGTGGTTCGCAGTATATAATGTGCGAAAAGGGCAAGCTGCGTTTCACACGAGCTTTCTAAAACCGTGCTGATTTCTGGACGTAAGCTTTTCGGTGTCTAGGAAATTTATTATAATCATATTTAGAATACGTTCTAGGATTCTGCAGAAAATCGATGTCTGTAATTTTGCACATCCTTTCTGTTATTCTTCTTTTACACGAGTGTCACCTGCGATTTTTTAAACTGCCTTAGGTTGGACCCATTACAGGTGTAATATTCAGAAGGCAAATGTATATTGATCTCGTTATATACGGCTGCAACTTGCGCTTTTGCCAGTCCTTTGCGAAATACTGCTGGGCAAGAGAAAGGCGATAAATGCGAATGAAGTAAGTAAAACTGAAATTGTTTTAACTTCTTCGCTGTCGCCGAATCCTTTCCAAGCGATGCGTCCTTGAGCGGGTCAAACAGGTAGCAATAAATGCTCTACAAGTGAGGTTGACTTTTGAAGTTTTTCTTACCAGTCAAGTACAATGCAGACAGCTTCCATTCTGAATAATATCAGCAATATGAAAATGAAAATTCACGA
Organism: Schistocerca gregaria; assembly: GCF_023897955.1. NCBI lineage: Eukaryota > Metazoa > Arthropoda > Insecta > Orthoptera > Acrididae > Schistocerca > Schistocerca gregaria. The sequence continues at coordinate 197,364 of NW_026061959.1, read as the reverse complement.
AAGTCAAATCTGGACTGTAGCGATAATGACGCAGAGTCTCCCAACCCATTACTGTTTCTTTTCCCTTCCAGTGGTTTCTTGGATCAGCTGCGCTATGTTTGGGCGAGCGTTGTTGTGTAATAGTATCACGTCTTTTCTTTGACATTGGCGACCCTTTCCTCTCGTTTTCGGCTTTACTTTGCTCATCACTATGTGTGAGTGGTCAGCGCTGCATCCTGTACGCTGATCTTCCAAATAATCACCAAAATACAACTACTTTGGCATCCAAATGATGGCCAGCATCACTTTCCTCGCTGATGCTCGAGTTTGAATTCCTTTCGGACAGGTGAACTAGTGTGCTTCCATTTCACTCCTTGTCTTTTCGAGTCGGGTTCCCCATTTTGAACGAAAGTTTAATCACACGTTAAAATCTCGTTCGAAAAAGGTTCACCTTCACGTTCATAGCACTCTTTGTTTCCTTGTGTTGTGTGAATTCTCTCGGGACCCACGTTGGACTTGTTTCGCTGTACTTGAGCATGTCAATGACGACGTTGTGGACTGTGCCACTGCCTGTTGCAGCTATTTTGCTATTCAGTTCTACTGCAACACGTCGGCCATCAGGAGTAATGTCGTCAGAGCCGGCTTTAAGCGAAGGAGGAGACAGTTCAATTGGCCGGCCACGGTGTTTTTTTATTAGTCACTGAAGTTAGATTGTTTTTGAACTGTCCTACGTATTTATCAAAAATTTCCGTCTTTCGCACAGCTTCGACCATACTGAAAAAACGTTAGAGAAAATATTTCGGCCGTTTTCTGCCTTCTGAAAGGGAAAACGCATCGTTGAACGTTGCTCAGTTAATGTGGAAACTTCAACCAGACACGCCATTCTCAATTGCAACATTAAGGTTATAAATAAAACAATTATTTTTTGTCAGCCGCTCTTAGCTCATCACAGTCATGCCCTCCTAAAGTCATGAAACTACAAAAATTCTTCCTACGGACTGTTCGACTTCATTAATTTGCTTTGCAGGGGAAACTCACGAAGGAGTATGCGCTTAGTATTTAGTCGGTCATTTCTAGTTGATGAGAAAGTTAAAACAAACAAGTAGCAAACCATTGCTCATTTATTTAGGAACAACATTTATCAGATACAGCTGAGTAACGTTTAACCCAAACCTTAAATGTCATATATATGACACTGCTCGTAGCTGCATCATCTGGCAAGAGTACGCACTAACACCAACAACAAGAAAATGCACCATGACTTTCGTAAACTGTGCATTCTTCATGCCACTGTTGGGAGCAGACATCACACTCAATACAGTCTTCCGTGACAGACTCGTTTTAGTCTTCACCACACCTTGGGCAGTTCAAGACATGAAGTTGGAATAATAGACAATTGTGAAGGTGATTCGATAAACCCTATGCCTGGCACTTAGATATGATTTGCACAATATCCATGTGGGTGTAGATCCCTCCTTGGATTGTGCCCTGGTTGTTGCTGAAGATGATGGAGCAGTTTAATCCAGATTAGCCACAGAGATTCTACGTTGTTCGTTACTGATATTTTGTCCCTCCTTGGTTTAGTTTGTTTTCCTAACAATGCATTTTTGTACGTAGACTCAAACAGAATTCCGGATGTTTTTGCAGCTTGCTTTAGATGTTCGAAAACCTAAAATTGTGCAGTTCACAAAACGAAAAATCATAGTGTCCTATGACTACAGCATCAATAACTCTCATTTTCAGTCGGTCAGCTCACACAAATACCTCGGTGTAACACATTGTAAGGATACGGAATGGAAGCAGGACTGAATAAAACTCAAACGATTTCTACACCTGGATAAGCGTTCGACAATGTAAAATGGTGCAAGATCGAAGTTGTGAAGAAAATAGCTCTAGGCAGAGACGGGTATATATTAGTACAAGACCCAAGAGGAAATAAGAGTGGAAGACCAAGAACGAAGTGCAAGGATTAAAAAGAGAGTAAGACTTTGATGTAGTTATTCGCCTATACTGTTCAATGTTTGTATCAAAGAAGCAATGAAGAAAATAAGAGAGAGGTTCAAGATTGGCACTGAAATACGGGTTGAAAGGATATCAGTGACAGTGTTTGCTGATAATATTATCGTTGTCAGTGAAAGTGAATTACTACAGGATCTGATGAATGAAATATACAATATAATGAGTGTAGAATTAGGGGTCAGAGTAAATCAAAGACAATAGTGATGAGATGAAGCATAAACGGGAAAAGCGAGAGTCTTAACATTGGTGATAACGAAGTAAGAAATGGAACCATCACATCGTGTCGGTCAAAGATAAAGGTGGTGGCGAACTGTAATTTATTGTTAGAATTAAAGAGAAATATAATCAGTGCACAAAGATGATCTTTTTTGAACTATTGGTGCGACCCATACTCTAATATTGCTCCATGGTGTGGGACCTGTCCCATATACGAGTAGCAGGGGATATTGAACTGTTCATAATAAAGACAGCACAGGTTTGTTTGGCTCACAGGAGAATGTAACAGAGATGCTGAAGAAATTGGGAGATGCCTGAAGATACACATAAGCTATCCCGAGAAAGCTTACTTGCCAAATTTCTAGAACATACCGTAAATTTTGAATATACGAGGTGTGTTAAAAAAAAATGGGAACGTTCGTAATTTCGCGCCAATGGCGTGTTGGGGCGAAATGCAGTTGACATCCCTGCACGCGCGTGTGCTTAATGTGTAACTGCGGGAAGTTTCACTGTTGTATGTCTGTTAGCTTATTGTTCAGTGCTGTATTGACTAGAACGTTGTGTCGCACAGTTGGCGAACTTCGAGAGGGTATAGTTAGAGGAGCAATGCGCCTGCAATAAATTTTGCGTGAAACTCAAGAAAACCGTCGCTCGGGGTAGCTGCGCAGTCTAGGGGCCTTGCCACGGTTCGTGTGGCTCCCCTCTGTCGGAAGTTAGAGTCCTCCCTCGGGCGTGGGTGTGTGTAAGTGGTGCAAGCCTAGGGACTGATGACATCAGCAGTTGGTCCCATAGGAACATAAGAGCTAAGAACACCTCTACAGAGACACGCCAAATGATACAGGAAGCCTACGGTGATGAGTGCTTAAGCCGCACTCGGTGTTACGGATGGTTCACACGGTTTAAGAACGGCCGGACGGAAGCTAAAGACGACGCTCGTCCTCCGACTTCTGCCAGCAACGCTTGTGTCAGGAACGTCAACGATCCTGTGCGTGCTGAACGAAGACTGACTGTCCGAGAGATTGCAGAAGAATGTAACATTGCAGTTGGATCGTGAAATCCTAATACAGCATCTTGCAATGTATCGTGTTGCCGCCAATTTTGTGCCACGGCTCACGAGTCAAGAGCAGAAAGACCTCCACCTCCCAATCTGAGAAGAGCCTTAGGATCACCCAAATGAGAACGAGATGTTCCTTAAGAAAATTATAACTGGTGATGGGTCTGCAGTTATGACGTTGTCATGAAGGTTCAATCTTCACAATGTGTAGGGAAATGTTCTGAATGATCAACATATAAAATAGCTTGTCAGGTCAGCTTGGCCCTTGCAGACATTTATTTTCAAAGTTGAAAACCAAGTTGAGAGGACGAAGATTTGTAACGATAGACGCACGGTCCAGCGAAAGGCGAACCAAGTCTGCTCCCAGAAGTGGAAACGGTTTATCAGTCGTGGGGGTGATCATATACAAATATGTGAAGGTAAGCGTAGAAAATTTTTGTGGACAAAGTTCTGGAATTTTTTAAACAGACCTCTTAGACGAAAGGTAATGAATACAGGCAAGTGGTCTGCAAATGTTCGTACGCTTGAGTTCGCTTCCATTCGCTGCTGTTGAAACTGGGCTTAATAATAATATTCCCTGTGTGAGATGTAATTGGAAAACTATGTAAACGCTGAGCTGTGCGCCGCTTACAGCCCACGCGAAATTATTCTCGGAGGGATACATCATTATCCCCTTCGTGCCTAAAGTTGCTTCGGCCAAACTCAAACTCAATTGCCAGGCCGATAGCTCGTTATCCTACTGCTCTGCAAGTAACACTTGGTCTGAAACCATCTGTACGGTTATGTAGGTTAAGACACTGCAGCCACTCAAAATGATGGCTCCACGTTTGCGAGTAACTGACGAGAAAAGAAATTCTGAATTTTGTGTGACACTCCGTAGCATTAAGAAAGCTGAGTGACGTTAGTTGGTTGTGAGGTGTAATGGAAAGGATAATAGCTTCACATGTTGTGTTCGGATACCAAGATTTAAAAGCCTGAAGTCTTATATTTCAGAAGCAAGGAGCGTAACAATCAAGTGATTTATGAACAGTACGTGCACACATTTTTGCTCGGTTGATTTTAATTGAGGTTGCAACGTGCAGATCAAGCAAGTACCGTACTGTAGAGAGGTTGAGCAAGAGAAGCGTTTGGAACATGTGTTTATCCTTATTTTGGATAGTTAGCTTTCTTATCTGAGAAGTAATTGTGGCTAGCCCTTGACATGCATCACGAATTCCTTCGTCGTTCAGTCTAATATCGCCTTCCCCCCCCCCCCCCCCCCCCCCCCACACACACACACAATACCCTCCACCTCTCATGATTTTGAAAATAAAAGTGTTCCTAGAAAAGTTGTTCACTGTACAGTTTATTTATGTGCCAAAGTTAGTGATAATGTGGGGGAGGGGGAGGGAAGGCCACAGACCTCAGGGAGGGGGGGGGGGGGGTAGGACAGGGGGTACTGGCAAATGTCTGATGACAGTCAGGAGCAACGGTCTAAGAAAGGCTGGGAACCACTGTTCAACTGCCTGTGAATGTATACTGAACATAAATGTGGAAAACTGACACAACCCACTTTTTGAATTTTTTTTAATTCGAGTTAACTAGTTTTGGAACCGTTTGAGGGACATCTGAAAATGTGGCGCACAGAATTCGCGTCTTTATTTCTTTAGATTGAATCTGGGTACTGGCTCTTTGACAATAAGACAGAGCACTCTTTAATGTATCGCCACGAGCGGCAGTTAAACGGCGACATGTATCGCGAAACCAAAACACCTACTTACCGTGGCAGCGTGGGCGCTATTGCGGTTAATATCCATCTAGCAACTTGCGTTTTAGTTGTCTGTTGGCCACTGGTCAATCTCTTTCCATTGTAAATATAAATACGAATTGTCACCATATATCACAAGCATAACGTTTACCACAGATGTACGTTACAAAGATCTTCACTTAAAAATACAGCATACTTTGCTCTGAAACAATTTTTTGGATTTTTGTGCTTATAACACGACGGCGTGCTGAGAAGATAATGACTCGGTCTGTTTTATTTGAAGTCAGTAACATTCTACATCTTTACTATGGATATCTGCAGCCCTCTGCTTCGTACCGCGTTACATAGCGGTGTGTGACGTGACTATGTTGGGGGTGAGAAAAAGCTCACAACACTAAAAGCACGAATTCGAAGACTTCGTCCGCATGTGGAGCACACTCTCCTTGAGCACGGCAGTGCCAAACTACACACGATCGCTGCGGCATCTGCAGCAAGCCGACGTCCTTGGTTCACTGCCGTCGATCATCCTACACACAGTCTCGATTTTCGTCTATGTGCAAAACTAAGAAAACCTTCGAGCACTTCAATTATTTCAAGCGGTGCAAGCAGAGGTAAGGTTGTGGCTCTGTTAACATAGTCAAACAATATACTGTGACGGTGTCAACAAAATAGTATCTAGTTGGGGAAATTGTGCTGGTTCCGAGGGTGAGTGTGTTGAAAACTAAATTTATTGACGTGAAGAATACCGATGCAGAATGTTCATGAAGTTTGTTTTATTTAAAAATCTTTGTGACTTTTCACTCAAAACTTGTCAACATTACTTTTCTGTACGTCCTCGTACAATGGATGTCTCAAAAAATACGTACATTGATCAAAATAAGTGTTAACATGAATGCTTTTAACAGCACTAGGTTCAAAAAATTTTAACTGTATGCCAATTGCAGATTAATTTTAATGGCAGCTAGCGCGATTATATGAGTGGACTGTTAGATTTAATGGTGAGCATTTATGTAATTTTTAAACATTCTCTGCCTTGTCATTCTTCCTCTCTTAAGTGCCTAGTCTTCCAGTAACACTGTCGATCGATAGCATGATCTGTTGTCCGTCCATGGTTTTTCAGACCATTGATTCAGTGCTGAACCCAAACTGCTGGTCTGAGTTATTTAGCCTGGATAATCCTGTGCGTCGTGGGTCACGTATGCCATTAATCTTTCAAAGAAATGGTTCAAATGGCTCTGAGCACTATGGGACTTAACATCTGAGGTCATCAGTCCCTTAGAACTTAGGTTTAAGTAGTTCTAACTAACCTAAGGACATCACACACACACACACACACACACACACACACCCGAGTCTGGATTCGAACCTGCGACCGTAGCGGTCGCGCGGTTCGAGACTGAAGCGCCTAGAACAGCTCGTCCACAATGGCCGGCCATTAATGTTTCATTGAATTATTAATTTCAACAAGTTTTATTTATTGTTGCGAAATTGCGCTACCAAAACAATCGAGTTTTGCTATGTGGATGCTGTTGAGAATTTCTGCATTTTCGTACCGCTATATTTTTGACTATATCTGTCGATGGTGTTGTTGTTGTCTTCAGTCCTGAGACTGGTGTGATGCAGCTCTCCATGCTACTCTATCCTGTGAAAGCTGCTTCATCTCCCAGTACCTACTGCAACCTACATCCTTCTGAATCTGCTTAGTGTATTCATCTCTTGGTCTCCCTCTACGATTTTTACCCTGCACGCTGCCCTCCAATGCTAAATTTGTGATCCCTTGATGCCTCAAAACATGTCCTACCAACCGATCCCTTCTTCTAGTCAAGTTGTGCCACAAACTTCTCTTCTCTCCAATCCTATTCAATACCTCCTCATTAGTTACGTGATCTACCCATCTAATCTTCAGCATTCTTCTGTAGCATCACATTTCGAAAGCTTCTATTCTCTTCTTGTCCAAACTAGTTATCGTCCATGTTTCACTTTCATACATGGTTACACTCCAAACAAATACTCGGAGAAACGACTTCCTGATATATAAATCTATATTCGATATTAACAAATTTCTCTTCTTCAGAAACGCTTTCCTTGCCATTGCCAGTCTACATTTTATATCCTCTCTACTTCGACCATCATCAGTTATTTTACTTCCTAAATAGCAAAACTCCTTTACTAATTTAAGTGTCTCATTTCCTAATCTAATCCCCTCAGCATCACCCGATTTAATTTGACTACATTCCATTATCCTCGTTTTGCTTTTGTTGATGTTCATCTTATATCCTCTTTTCAAGACACTGTCCATTCCGTTCAACTGCTCTTCCAAGTCCTTTGCCGTCTCTGACAGAATTACTATTTCATCGGCGAACCTCAAAGTTTTTACTTCTTCTCCATGAATTTTAATACCTACTCCAAATTTTTCTTTTGTTTCCTTCACTGCTTGCTCAATATACAGATTGAATAACATCGGGAGAGGCTACAACCCTGTCTCACTCCTTTTCCAACCACTGCTTCCCTTTCATGCCCATCGACTCTAATAATTGCCATCTGGTTTCTGTACAAATTGTAAATATCCTTTCGCTCCCTGTATTTTACCCCTCTGTCGATGGTATCCTTAATATTTTTCGATACGATCGCATTTCAAATGCCTAATACAGTCCATGACTCAGCTCCATAGAGTAGGACACCGAACGTGTAACATCGAAGTAGTCGACTGCTCTGAAGGTTCTCAGCAGTCGCCGCGGACTAAATGACTGCAGGGGACTCGATGCATTGGCCATAAGTTTTCTAGTAATTCTGGAGATTTTCCTTTGGACTAAGTATGAAGTCGTTCCTTGTTCCTTAGATCGTGCAGGTTTCAGACCGATTGTGTTAGTATTGCTACACTACTAAATGTGTATCCACCACCATATCAGGGTATATAATGAAACGGCGGCCCTCTTTCGTCATGCCTTACAAGGAGATATCTCCAGCGGTAGGATCGACTTTTTGGAACCATCTATACGGTTATGTAGGTTAAGCACCCAAGTATCGCACACTGCAGCCATTCATCCTGGTGAGTCGACGTTAGCGAGGAAGTGACGAGAAAAGAAATTCGGAATTTTGTGTGAGACTCGATAGTATGAAGAAAGCCGAATGACATAAGTTGGTTATGAGGATAATTGAAAGGATACTAGCTTCACATGCATGAGGTTGTGGGTTCGAATCTCACCGGAGAAATAAATCTATTTTAGGTCTTTATCGAAGTGACATTGATAATCATATTCCTTCAACTGATGTAAATATATATATTTATTTTTTTAGTTCCACTCCTGGGTCACGTGATTCAATAGTGATATGAACTTCTTCATTTGGTCTAGTTTTTCTTCTTATCATCCCTTCTCCACTGGAAATATTTGTTTGTGAACTTTTAATTATCTTCATGTATCAATTCCGATTTAATGTCTCCTGTTTTTATTACCCTGTATTTTCGTCTACGTTATTGTGTACATTATATCGATTTCTCACTTTGCTTGAATTTTATTTTACTTAGAAAACATTCTCTCATTTATGTCCTCATCTACACTATAATTTCCATAGTGCACAAAGATTTTATGTTATGTTTTAAATATTTGTATATCGATTACCATGCAAAAAAAGGCACGTCTCCCAAAGAAAAACGTTTTTCACATTAATGCACAGTCAATATAAATAGATTATTTCGTCTTTTGTTTTTTAATTCATTTATCGGAGTTTTGAAGTAATTCAATAGTCAAACAGATAGGTATAATAAATTACACATTCACAAAAATTCCGATTGGAAGAAAAATTAAACAAATGGAAAAGTTCATACGGTGACTAAAACGATGTGACAAAAGAATAGAACGAAATAAATTACATTTAAACCAATAAATAGAGTACAAATAAACATCAAAGTCATTTCGATAAAGATTTTTAAAAAAATTTAGTGCACCTGACGAGGCATGGTTAAGCTTCTATCGTAACCATTATGACACGTAACCAGACTGTGGAATACGACTTCCTTCACGCTATATAGCATCACGCAAAATTTTGAAATCTTTTCCGTCAGTTACTTTCAAACCGAGGGCCACCTGGATGCAGGGATCTTAAGTTGCACTACGGCTTATTTGGATTCAAAAAGTCGATCCCACCGCTGGGGGCTCTCCTTGTTAGTTTTAAGAGTAACAAACGGCTCATTTTGAAATAACAGTAATATCGCAGTCCAGTAGCGCCGGACCCTGCAAACTTGAAAGACAACTGCAGCAAAGGCAAAGAAAATGTTACTGTAGCAAGTAAATTACTGTAGGCAACTGAACAACAACGAAATAATAACAATAATAGGTTCGCAGGAGAGCTTCTGTAAAGTTTGCAAGGTAGGAGACGAGGCACTGGTAAAGCTGTGAGGACAGGGCGTGAGTCGTGCTGGGGTGGCTCAGTTGGTAGAGCACTTGCCAGCGAAAGGCAAGGGTCCCGAGTTCGAGTCTCGGTGCGGCACCCATTTTCAATCTGCCAGGAAGTTTCAATAATAATAATAATAGATCCAGTCATATTAATATGACCAACTCCTATTTTCGAGGTCAACGTGTAATAACCCATAGACTCCAGGAGATAGCATTAGTAGGTGATGAATGGGGGTGGGGCGAGGAGGCTGGAAACAGTGAAGTCGTTGTCATAATGCGTAAAAGGGGCGATTTATGTGACGTCCAACAGGGCATAATCGTTGGCTTTCTTCCCAAGGGTGGAAGCATTTCCGAAACGGCAAAATCTGTAATCTTTTCACATGCCACTGTATGTAAAGTAAACCGTGAGTGGCAAAATCTCGGTATTCTAATCCCGCTCCAAGGCAAGTGTGTTGGACTACGGGCAGTAGGCGACACAGGTGAACGATAGCTGCAGATGTGTGTGCTGGCGAGAAGACGTGCAACTTTTGTGCAGCTGACAGCCCAGGCGAACCGAGGGCTGCCACCAATGTTTCCTCAACAACTTATGGGCTTCCGCAGTGGTCACCTGGTCCCTGCACCCACGCAGACTGCTCTTCATTGGCGTTGAAAGCTTGCATTTGCACGCCGGTACCACAACTGAAAGTCCACTGAGTGCTACAGGTGGCCTCTCCATATTCATCACATTTTGTGCTCCATCGGACAGATTGAAAGCAAACGCCCTGCAACCCTGAGGGAGTGTTATGGTGTGGGCAATGTTTTCGTGGCACTCCCTGGGTGATCTCGTTGTTCTGAAAGGCACAATGGATCAACCCTAGTACGCACCTATCCTTGGGGACCAAATACACCCCTAGATGCACGTGTAACATAGCTCGCAGTGTATGTGCGTGGTTCTGAAAGCTCTAGGATGAATTTACCGTACTGCCCTCACCACCAAATTTTCCGCCTTTAAACCCAATCGAGTAGTTTGTGCCACGGATCCTCAATCGATAGAATTCTATCGCAGCATGACAAGTACTGGGGTAGGAATGGCTTCTTATGACTGTCGTTACATCATTGACTCTATTCCTGTGCGTCTCGTGCTGCAGAAGGTGTTTATTCGGTATTTTAACACGTGGTCAGATTACTGCGACTGGACAGTGTAATAATAATAATAAATTTCGCGTATTTCAGTGCCCTCGTTTAAGTCTTTCAATTGGACGGCACTTTGAAGACATGCTTATCATTAACGTACTCCAGTTGTCCAACCGGGGAAAGGGAATCGGCAGTTTAACGTGGAATCCGCACCACATGTTGTTTCTACCGACTCCTCATATCATTGAGAGGTGAAGGCTGTATTAAAAGCAGACAGAAAAATTTATTTGTTCATCTTGGATTCGATCCCGAGATTCTCGATTTGCAGGCACGCGCTGTGCCGGTAGACCACCAGGTCCAACAGTTACGAGACGGTAATCGAACTGTATTGGCAGAGTATTTCGTCGTATTTTGCGTCAAGTAAATGTGCTGTGGTGCAAGCCAAAGTACATTCACGCTAAGGGCATCAGTTCCGATCCCAGAAAAATGTGCAGCCAGAGCAGTATTGTAAGTAAAAATCAAACTCTTCCATTTTTCTTACCGAATTGCTATACATCTAGAAAACAAACCAAAATTGTGAAAACATTTCATACAAGATTACTGACAAATTTTTATGAGTAAAAATAAACGGGTATGGTAATATACATGGAGGTGAATGAAAAATAGTGGCAGTTTGGCTATAATTCATGTCAGTCTTCATTGACTAAAATTCACTTTATCACATTTCCGTCTCGCGTCTCGATCACTTTCCACACCCACATGAAAGATTTCATACACTGTCTGTGCATCCATCTGTGATGATGTCTCGCTAGGACCGCCATATGGTGTCTTATCATTTGCTGTAAGACGTGCCACGAAATACTTCGTTCATTTGGGTGATCAGGCCATAATTGGGGGGACTCTACCGGATGAATACGGTGGATGTCCCAGTATGTCCCGCTGCCACGTATGCGGTGCTCCTGCACAGGGCTCGTCGTTTGGCGTCGTGTAAGTTGGTAGAATGCAGCACTGGAAGGAAAGATTGTTGCGCGCTCCGACCACGTGCCCTTCCAGTCTGCACCCAAGCACGTTTTTCGTGTTTCCCAAACATACTATTAAGGCACTCGAGCTAGTCTCTCCATCTCTGAGAGAGTACACACTGCAACTGACTCAAACACGAGTTGTGCTGCTGACTTTACTACTTCAGCCCACCATCTGTCAGCAACAGAAAGTGTGCGTACCGAATGACTCACATCCGTCATATTATGGCATTGTGCTACCACTTTTTATCCAACACATGCAAAGACGCATGTGTGACTACTTGTTGTCTCCCATCTTGGTAGTGGCCTAATTATTGGGAGGTTTTGAAGTGCATTATCTATACGTGGTGTATCAAAAACAATCATCCGACCTGGGCCGTCTATATTTCTGGAACTAAGAAACATATAAAATGAATACAATGAATTTTGTCCTTTGATGTACGAAAACTAAAAAAGTTATTTTCATCCTTTTCATTGGTGTTCAATATGCATCGTTGAGATGCACGGAACATGTCAATGCGGTGTTCAAATTGTACCAACACTGCAGCAAGCATGTCTGGAGTTACAGTTTCCACAGGTGCTGTTATGCGATGTCTCAGTTCATTTATTGCTGTTGGTAATGTAGGTACATAAAGAGTCTCTTACAGAACCATACATATATAATCACATATAGTCGGGTGCGGTGACCTTGGAGTCTAGTAGTCTAAGGGTGAGTGATTTAGTCCAGTGTGAACGATCCATCGTTCAGCAATCGTTTGATTTAGAAATTCCCACACTTCCAGATGCCACTGTCGCGGTGCCCCATCGCATTGGAAAATGAAGTCGTTCGAATCAAACTGTGGGAAGAGAAAGTTTTCAGGCATATCGAGATATATGCTTACTGTAACAGTGTTTCCGGTCAAGAAATATGAATCATACACATTTTCCCTCTAAACTGTACAAAATACATTAAATTTAGGAGAGTCTATTTTATGTTGTACACCTTCATGTGGTTGTCCCGTACCTCATATTGTCACATTATGACAGTTCACCTCTCTGTGTAAATGGAGTGTTGCCTCGTCACTAAACACTAACTGTGGGAGAAAACGGCCATCCTCCACCTTGACAAGAGTGAAATTATGGAACTTCACACGATGTATCGCCCTCACGAACAGCTCGCATTAGCTGAATTTAATATTGTTTGATGCATAAACGTCGACGCAGAGACGCCAGACGGACATCGGGGACGTGCTGAGCTCTCGAGCTGCACGGCGAACGGATTTCTGCGGACCCCTCGTGAAACTGTGGCGGATGCGTTTGACGTCTGTGTCAGGCATTCGGGGACGGCCCGGCGATTCGCCTTTCCGCAAACCTTCTCTTTCTCTTAATCGTTGATGCCATCATCTAATGCTCTGTGCTGTAGGAGGATCATCATCGTACCTTGTACGAAAGTCACGTCGAACACTTATTACTGCCCACACTGCGCAAAATGCAGAACACAAAACGCTTCCTGTCGCCGCGACACCATTTTTACTAGGACTGAAATGGTCGGACAGTGCTGCTGCCAAGCGGTAACCATGTAAAGCCGTAGGGTTTGCTCTTTCCAGCAGTACGCTATTCACGCACATATGTCGAATAACATAATAGTTACTTTTAAAAAAAAAAATCGGTTGATCCTTTTTGATACACCCTGCATATTTACACCCTAAGCAGTTCCACCAATAAATTATCCCAGTGTGAAGGAAATCGTTAGATGTGATGTACGTGTAAAGGCAAACAAATGATAACAATTGCTGTTAAATTGGGTGACTCATTCAGGAGAAAGTCATAACGCGTTGGGCCACCTCTGGCCCTTAAGGAAGCAGCTATTCGACTTGATCTTTATTGATAAAGTTGGTGGATGTCCTCCTGACGGATGTCGTACCATATTCAGTTCAATTGATTTGTTACATCGTCAAAATCTCGACCTGGTTGCAAGGATAATCCCATATAGCTCCAAAATTGGGGAGAGAGGTGGAGATCTTGTTGGCCAGTGTATTGTCACGTACGTACACACAGATGAAACTCTCAACATGTGTGATGCTTAAAATATCGTCTACACTGAAAGCGTTCCCAGCAGAGGTTAACCCCTCGTAATGGCAAAAGGTGGTCATACCGCATATTGAAGTCCACTACCAGGTGTCTGGATACTTTTGATCCGATAGTGTATTTCAGAATGTTAGCAGTGGCCAGAATTTGGGACATTCGGCTTTGAGCTTAAAGCTGGTGCGAGGCGGTTCAAGATACCTCTAAAAATAGACACATCTGGCAGCATTAGAGTGAAATGTCCATCAAAGAAGCTGTGTTGCGCTCTCTACCTACAGTTGTTCTCGTGGGCGTCAGAGCCCCCGTACGCAAGAGGCCCCCTGGGTTTTATACTGCGGACACGGTAGTCGCGCCTGATGAGCTCTCAGAAATTATGAAATGTATTCGAAATTTCTATTGTGGTGGAACAACAACTGTACAATATACCGGAAACATGCACGATGTTCCGAAATTTCCGTTACAAACTCCTAGTGTAGATGGGGAATCAGTACACAATACTCGTATTCTGAATTGGAACCCATCTCCTGTAACGCACCGTTTCCTCGCTACAGCCGTCGGAAAACATGTTAGTAACGCGACCACTTGTACAAGTAAGTCATTAGCTGTGACCCAGTACATCGATAGTTCCACAATTCCACTCATTGAAAGGAAACTTGATAAGTTTTTAGAAACACTCTTCTTTACAATACGGCCTTTTGAAACTTAGGTGCGGTGCGTCTCTTTGTAGCACTGCAGTCACCCGTGCTGACGGTGAATTATCTCAAAGTCGTTGCGCAGTTGTGGCGAAAAGCGTATGCCGTGAAGTTGGACGCTGCTGAGAACGAGCTTGATAAAGGCGACGAACTTCGCCATACAGTAGGATCATATCGGTGTATTCGGCAAAAGTGCACTCCGCAATATTGCTCTAATACTGACAGACACTTGAGTGACGCACGAGCCTTGTCAGAGTGGCAGGGCTGACGGTGAATGACATCCGACGTAAGCATCTTCCCCCACCCCTTCCGCCATCCCACGATGGCTACCCTGTTGCATACCCACCTAGCAAACATGTATTGAAACGGCTGTAGCACGGAAAGTATACGTTTCCGTACGGGGTTCAAATTAAAAATATTGTCGCTTAGTTCCCTCTAAAAGTGCTAGAATTTCGGAAAACTCTGTATCTGTCCAGTAAACTGTACAGCTGGTGTCGTACCACATTCGAAATATCCGATTATGTTTCAGGATTTGGGTGTTACGGCATTTTGCAGAAACATTACTGAATTTTGCTGTATATTGTTATCATTAAAGTGAACTACTGTTTCTGTCTCCATACCATAAATCATAAGTACCATTTATATCGTTTCAAGCACTATTCAGCTGCTAGGTTTTAGGAAAAAATAATTGTATCATTCTCAAAATATCGGACAGAAGCGATATAGTTCCTACAAAGAACGCTAGCGAAGATGAACAAGTGCTCATGGTTCCTGATGTATGCATGTAACAGCCTATGTGTACTGCACATTGTTTTCTTCTCTCGTTCCGTACCACCAAACCTGAAAGTTTCCTGTCCTACATCTTAGCAACAACGATAACGGTACATACTGAGGTAACAGAAAGGTTCTCTGTTATAATTTTCCGGTACAAGGACATAATCTCAAATTTATGCATTTTTCCATCTGCATCATCTTAGAAAGGTTGTAACATCTTCGTGGGATCCCTCTATTTTTGTAGGCACCGGTATCTATAACTTTGACGCTCTGTAGCGTCGCTGGCTGACGTTTTCAGAAGTAGATTCCTATGTAAAACTTCATCAGTTACGTCCCCTGAACAGCCCTGAGTAGTGTGAAGCATGATTTGTGAAACACCCTGTATAAAGAATGAATAACATCAGGGAATGGACTAGAATCCTGTCTCACTCACTTGTCACGTATTTCCTTTCTTTCATGTCCTTCAACTCGTACAGCTGCTGTCTCGTTTCTGGTGGAGTTCTAAGTAATGCTTCGCTCGCTATATTTTATTCCTGGTTGCATCTTAAATTCAAACTGTATATTCTGGTCAACATCGTCAAAAGTTTTTTCTGTATCGAAAGATGTTATAAATATGGGTGCTGTACCCTCCAAATTGATTTTCCTCTAAATCAGCTTCTGTAAGGTGCTCCATTCCTCTGCAAATAGTTTGTATCAGTATTTTCAGCTAGGAGTTATCATAGTGGTGGTTTGAAAATATTCGCACTGACCACGAGTTGCCTTATTTGGTATTGGTGCTATTACGCTTCTCGTTTAGTGTGAGGATTTAGCGGGTATTTCAGCCGGCGTACTCGTTCAGGAATGAAGCAGCAAATCCCGGCAGAGTGAGTCGTCGCCAGCTCCGCTAGAGTCCACTGGTAGCGAAGCCCTGCGCTACAGACAACTGACTGTGTGAGGGACCAGTAGCGACACCTAGCAGCGATGTGGTGAAAAGGAAATAGTATTGCTAAAAGTTTATCCACGATTTTTAGCATTTAGAATGGAGTTATGGCACGGAATTTCATAGAAAAAGAAAACAGCTATAGTAGCAGTCTCTCTCTCGCAATGCAACAATAGTACAACAACAATAGACCAACTGAATCTGTAGAGGTAGTAATAAAATTTATTTTCTGACCTGCAAGATACTTTCATATAAAGCTCAGCCTGAGAGGATGTCAGCTAACTACCGTCAGAAATATAATATGAAACATGTAGACCTGTCAGTAAAATCGTCAAGAAATTCGTTTTTTAAATGTTAAATGTTATCTGTTTAATTTAACATTCAGCTCACATAAAACCAGGATAATTATCCTCTTTCATACAAAGAAAGAGAGTACCTCATTAGTGACCTGTGTCATATCATAATCTCATTTTGACTCTTGAATAATTAAAAAAAAAATTGATATAATATTTTGCATTTCTTTTGACATTGAAACAATTTATCCTGTTCCTGCACTGAGAATGCACTAAGTAAATATGTAATATATGTATCAG
The DNA here is from genome assembly GCF_023897955.1 of Schistocerca gregaria. NCBI lineage: Eukaryota > Metazoa > Arthropoda > Insecta > Orthoptera > Acrididae > Schistocerca > Schistocerca gregaria. The sequence goes on along the minus strand of NW_026061959.1, from coordinate 180,781 downwards.
TATTATAGCCAAATTTATTTTTCTAATTACTGATTATTAAATACCAAAACAGCTTCCAATTTCTTGTAGTTATCTTAGCAGCATTTAGAACAAAAACGAAAATAAAACGTATTAGTTTTTTTAGTAAGGATATTATTTCATTGTTGTAATCCTACAAATGTTCATGATACTATGCTGTTTCTTTTGACACTGAGATATAATATGTAGAAAGTACCTGGAAAATATATGCAGATGTGGTCTGGTGAAGAAAGTGTGCATATTAAAATTTAAAATAAGTGATTGCAGCAGCATAATGAGGTATATTTTGTAGTGTGGGAGTGAGCTCCACGTGGGATCCGAAGCACGGACCCCACGGGGGTGCCCGGTATGCGCCACATGCCAGGGCAGAGGTGGAGGCTAGTGTTCGGAAATCTGAAAATTCCAGCGCCGGCCGGGGATTGAACCCCGGCCCGGCTGGGGCGAATAGCCCCAGCCGAGGCGCTGGAACGTTCCAGACCCCCTTACCACTAGACCACCGGGGACCCCGGCCGTTTCCTGCTCTGAACTCGGTCTGGTAGTCCTGTCACACTTCCTGTTGTCGGCTGTGTTTACATCGGACGCTGAGTGGCATAGTGTAGCCGGCAACATTAGAACGCTGTGAGGGGGAAGTGTTTACCTCCGACTGGTAGCTGTCCCCCCTACCCAGGTGAAGTAGCTTTACAGTTACCAAAGATATTTGAAATCAGCCTTTGCGACTGTATGCAGTCGACGGTTGTTAATCGTTTGTTTCAACCTGTTCCCAAATGCCTCGAGAAAACCGAAGCAACTTCTTCACTAATCGAGTCGACTGTCATAACAGAGCGACCCGCAGACATTCTGTAATTACAAGTCAACGCCTAGCTTACACCAGATAATTCTGTCTGTTTCATCAGTTGTTTTAACAGTGCACGAAATACCACAGCATATTATTAATCCGTTGCAAATAAATTTCTGTGTGTGCAGTTAAGGTCTGCGCCGTAGATTTTTCGTGAAAACGTCGGGATAAAATCGTAACATGTGTTTCATATTAATATGAAATTTAGTTATCAATATCTTTATCACAGTGGTCACATTCACAATTTTGGACTTTTCAGTGGCTGGGGTACGATATAGCCTTTGAGTACGTTATCGCGTTGCGCAATTTCTTCCTTTTTTCCCACTCTGAGGGAGCTGTCGCCTTCTCTCAGCGCTGCCCTTTTTAGGCTTTTCTCGCGTTTTCTGTAATTTAGAGCATATTTACAAGTCCTGAGACGAACTCTTCCTGTGTGTCGTAGGTTTAAACTCAATATAGATTTTCGTTTATATTCCGGCAAATACTTTTATTTTCTATTACTCCTAGCGGCGCTCCCTAAGCTGTTCATCGCAATGACACACGAATGAGAATCCTAGCTTACAACTTTACACAAAGATGATTCCTAACAATGACCCGCATATGCCAACACAGGCAATAAGCGACAACCACGTGACTTAACCTTTGTTTGCGCACTGTCGGTCTCGTAATTAATAGTGATTCAAATCTGACGCCATTTTGTCATATAAGACACTCCGACCAAGGAGAAACTAGACGTTTTCACGTCAGAATACCTTCCAGGAAGTTTTCGACTTTCGTAAAACAGAAACGAGTTTCGACGCTGTGGAATGCTTCGAGAAGTAGTAGGTGACGAATTGTTTCGGGATTTTACTATCCATGCTGCAAACGATCATCGAGCAGAAAGATAATGTTGCTGATAATTGTTAAAAGGTGGGAGCAAGCAGACCGGCGAGGCGAGTTCCCGCCTCTTGCTGAAAGCTTATGGAATTGGCTTACTCAATGCAGGGTAGCAAGGGTATTTGTCTGAGGTTATAGCTTAACGGAACGCTAAATCATTAACGGTTAGTCTGGGAACCGAAGTCTCAGATACAAATAAGAAGTGACACGCTAAATCCAAAGACATAAGGTGGTTTATAAGAAATTTAGTTCACAAAATGCATCCATTCGTAACAGTTTGTTCAATATTGAAAAATGAATGAAGCTGAATTTATGTATTTTTGAAGATTTGTGCGTGCCTTCCGTTTCAAATACAAAAGGAAATAACATGTAAGAAAACTGGGGATACAATAGAAAAAAAGTCGCAATTTTATTTCGATTTTTCCTGATTCCATCTGGAATAAAGGCGAGTTAAATAGAATAATTAATTCTAACTTTTTCTTACATCCTTCGAATTGTGCGGACTCGATTGTAACTGGCCCTTGGGCTTCGAATTTTCTAGAGTCTGCAAAGTAAAAATAAATCTCCTCGTGCTACTATCCACTTTTCAGCGGATGCTGATTTGGTTGTCCTTCTTAGTATATCAATATGATTCTAGAGTCCTAATCCACGTACGCAACGCTGTTACGGTATAAACGTACGTTTATTTTTACCAAATTTGCGTAAGAATGCGCTTTTGCTATGCATACCCACTCCTTAAATCCGCCATCAGGCAAAAGAAAGTGAATACCCTTTCCTTTGTTTTTCACCCTTCATCGATGACAAGTGATAATGACTTGGCAGCAGAGACCTGTTTAGCTTGAGTGAGTGCTTAAACGAAAGGCATGGACGAATAAAAATACAAAACAGATATATACGTAACGTCACATAACCATGAAGAAAAGCAGACTTGGTTTATTTTACCATATAAGTTAATTCTTTTAAAACATCGTAAGTAGAATTAACAATTTCGGTCGCTTTCAACATCTAGGAATGTTCTTTATAATAGATAAGTCTCTGATATTCACTTACAGCATTGTTGTGTCTTTTTCCCCTTGCATTTGTGAATTGTCTTCTCAGACTGCAGATTTCTGAGCAGCACTGGTGCCATTAGCATAAATTTATGTTGGTCTACAGCGCTGAGGTTGATCCCTCACCTGTGGTCGAGTGAGAGATCATTCCAAAGTGTGGCAGGCAGCGAACGACTTTGCGAGGGGCTGATCGTAGGGCCTCCAGAGGAAGCTTCTTGGAACGCAAATTCTGGGCGTTCACAGAAGGTGAATTTGCTGGTAGTTCGGAACTCCAATAATAGGCGAGTAATTGTGCCCCCTTAATAACATGGCTGCCAAGGAGGGGAAGGACGGCAGTGTGCACAAGGTGAGGGAGTCATTCCTGATTTGTAAAGAGTGTTCCGTATGCCATGAAGAGTACAGGGCGCAGCCAATAGCAGGTGGTGGCCCCAGTCGGTTCCAATGGCGTGTGTCGCTTTGGATTGGAGGAGATTCTCTCTGGTTTTGTTTAGCGGATATGGTTAAGCGAGTTTAAGGCGGAGCTCACAATCTGCACCATCATCGACAGAACTGACTGTGATCCTTCGGTGCAGAGCCGAGTGAAAGGTATGAACCATAGGCTCGGGTGGTTATCTTACTGTGTAGGCCTCAGAGTCCTTGACTTGTGCCATAGGGTAGTGGGTTTCTGGATTCCGCTTAATAGGTCAGGAGTCCACTACACACAGGAAGCGGCTACACGGGTAGCGGGGGCGGATTTGTAGGTTAGAGGGTCTCAGGAAAACATAGAAATGGCGTCTGTCTAAAAGGGGGCAGGTAACACACAGTAAGGTGGTTGTAGAAACGATCGGTGTTGTAAATTATCGTAACTGTGTTGGGAAAGAACCAGAGCTCCAGGCCCTAATAGAAAGAACTGAAGCTCTCAAACAGTTATAGGTACGGAAAGCTGGCTAAAGCCGGAAATAAGTTAAGCCGAAATTCTTTCAAACGACCTAACAACGTTCAGAAGGGATAGATTAAACATAGTTGGTGCTGGAGTATTTATTGCTGTCAGAAGTAGTTTACCTTGTAGTGAAACTGAAGTAGATAGTTCCTGCGAAATAGTTTGGGTAGAGGCTGTACTTGTCAATCGGACTAAACTGGATCGTTTTACCGACCCCCGAGTGAGAGGATATAGTTGCTGAACAGTTCAAAGAAAACGTGAGTCTCATTTCAAAAGGTACCCCACTCACACAATTATAGTCGGTGGTGATTTCAATGTATCCTCGATATGCTGGAAAATTTACACGTTTAAAGCCGGCGGCAGGCTTAAAACGTCACCTGAAATAGTACTGAATGCTTTCTAAAAAAAAGTATTTTGAACTATTAGTTCGTGAGCCCACTCGAAGCATAAATGGTTACGAAAGCGTACTTGACGAATACAGGGATTGGCGACCACAAGGCAGTTGCCCGTACACTTAATACTGTAACACCTACAACCATCAAAAAGAAACTTAAAGTACATCTGTTTAAAAAAAGCTGACAATGCTCTTAACGATTTTTAAGGAAACAGCCTCCACTCCTTCCGATCTGATCATGTAAGCGTAGAAAAGATGTGGAATGATTTCAGAGAAATAGTATCGATTGCAATTGAGAGATATATATATACCACATAGATTAATAAGTGATGGTACTGATCCCCCATGGACAAAACGGGTGAAATCGCTGTTGCAGAAGTAACGAAAAAGCATGCCAAATCTAAAAGAATCCAAAATCCGCAAGACTGGCAATGTTTTGCAGAAGTTCTAAATATAGCGGTTACTACAGTGCGAGATGCTCTTGATAATTTCCGCAACAAAACTCTGTTTCGAAATCTGGCGAAAAACCCAGAGATTCTGTTCATGCATAGAGTACACCAGTGTCAAGACGCAATCCGTACCTTCACTGCGCGAAAGTAACGGTGGAGTTACTGATGACAGTGCCACTAAAGTAGAGTTAAGAAACGTGGTTTTCCGAAACTCCTTCAGCAAAGAATACGAAGTAAGCCTTCCGGAAGCCCAGTCAACAGAAAGTGCCAAAATGAGAAGCATATGTCCTCGGTGTAGCAAAGCAGCTTAAATCACTTATTAAAGGCAAGGTTTCCGTTCCAGATTGTATACCAGTCAAGTTCCTCTGAGTGTGCTGATACAATAGCTCCATGTTTAGTAATTATATACAACCGCTCACAGAAAGATCCGTACCTAAAGACTGGAAAATTGCTCAGGCCACACCAATTTGTTAAAGTACTGCCTTTTGTGATGTTTAACAATACTGTTGGCAAGCGTACTTGTTATACAAATGGGCACGGCATAGGCTTACGGTCGTAAAATATATTTCAGCGTTAAACTGGAAATAGTTGTAGGAGAGTATCAGAAGTAATAACCTAATGAGATCTTTAACTTCTTGTACATTAGGTTTATGTGTTGGAGAAGATTCTCATCAGTAATTTTAATAGTCTCAAAAATGTGAATGTTAGCAAGTAAATTAACTACGTTAAAGGATACGGAATTACCATCATCAGAAATGGAAAAGTTTTTAATTTTAGCTGTTAGTTAAAGGGAATTTTTGACAGTGTAGTTTTCTGCAAAGACATAATACTCTTTAAATGGTGTATGAGATTTTTTGCCGATTTCATAGAAGCGCCGTCTGTATAGTTAACACTGTGGACAGGAAGCGAAGGCGGTGTGCAGTCGGAGGCGATGCTGGGTTCGTAGCGGTGGGCACCAATTGTCGGCTACGACGGGACTGCCCGGGAGGCACACTCACGTGGCCGCACGTGTCACGGTGGATGCAGCAGAAGGTCCATAGCAGCAGTGACCCTGTCGCGGATGCGTGCACCACCTGTTCTAGTGTCTCGTGTACACGAAGGACCTCTGCGGACCGAGCTGCAACTTTCTTAGCTCGCTGGACTGTGCAGTTACTGATATACAGGGGCTATGCTCTATGCAGCCTGCCTGGCAGAGGTGTGTTGCAGGGTGGCATTAGAGCCTGACGGCTTCCGCGACTGGACAAATGAACTGGCGATAAAAAAAAAATCATAGCAACAAACGAACAAAAAATCATGTAGAGTAATGAAATTTCGGGAATACGTCTGTCTATGTAGGATATTTAAGTAATTAACATTGCAGCATCACAGGGCAACGTAAGCGCGAAATAAGCCGTTGCAAAAGTGACATGCTGGTAAGTTAATAACAGATGTAACGATCAGAATGTTGAATGCAAGCATTGAAACAGGCACGCATTGTGTTGTAATGGTGTGCGATGTCAGTTTTGTGTCGCAAATGCCGGTGGTTTGGGGGTCAGTGAAATGCATGCTACTGGGCCCCTTGGCTCGGGGCTGTCCCTGAAGTAATCGATTTTTAATTCGTTATGTCGCCGACTGCTGTTCGAATTGCTACTGCAGAAGAAATGTGATGTGCCGGAGACGTACGCCAGACACGACTGCCTTCCCTCTTGGTAGCGCCACGTGACCGGTCGGAGCTCGAGCTTTTTGCGACCGTACATTCTCGCGGTCACCGCTGCCAGTATACAGTGCTAAATTTCTGCCAAGTCTCCTGCGAAATCGCTGGAGGAACATCCAGCTTCTCGTGGCCCTATTACACGACCTCGTTCAAACTCATTAAGATGATCGTAATGGCGCCTCTGTCTCCTCAAAGGCATTCTTGGCTAAGATCAAACCACCACGTCCAATCTAGAAGGTAACTAACGCTCACAACCGCCACGGCGTGTATTTACAGCAGACCTGATCTGCACCCTCACAGTGCCCCTACTAACACCATTCTTATGCGACTGGCGCGAAATTTAAATCGACACCATTTTTCAATTGTAGAAACACGCCTACCAACTTTCGTTTATCTCTCACAACTGCTTGTGGTGTTGCGATTTTTTCCGTAGCTGTATGTTCAAGAATTCTGCAGCAAATGGATGTCAACGATATTGGACTGTAATTTTGCAGGTCCGTCCTATTACTGTTCTTATACACTACTGGCCATTAAAATTGCTACAGATGATTAACGGGTATTCATTGGACAAATATATTATACTAGAACTGACATGTGATTACATTTTCACGCAATTTGGGTCCATAGATCCATAGAAATCAGTACCCAGAACAACCACCCCTGGCCGTAATAACGGCCTTGATACGCCTGGGCATTGAGTCAAACAGAGCTTGGATGGCGTGTACAGGTACAGCTGCCCATGCAGCTTCAACACGATACCACAGTTCATCAACAGTAGTGACTGGAGTATTGTGACGAGCCCGTTGCTCGGCTACCATTGACCAGGCCTTTTCAGTTGGTGAGAGATCTGGAGAATGTGCTGGCCAGGGCATCAGTCGAAAATTTTCTGTATCCAGAAAGGCCAGTACAGGACCTGTAACATGTGGTAACTATTTGCCTGAAATTCTTTACATTGTATGCTATAGCATACAACTGTAGCTATTGTTATTTTCCTTGTTACCTTACTCGCTCACCTACTCGGTTTAAATTGCCGAGAGAAATATCGCAATCACTATTATTGTAGTAATTCCTAACTTGTTGGCATTCTTCGTTAATTTTATAGCGAACTGCTTTTCGTCCCCTGACACATCGTATCTATTCTCGACGGCACCCCTTCACAACGAATACTCTCCGCTCCTCTGTACTCCGTACTGTAACTGGGTTTTCTCTGTTTGTGATGGTCATCTGTCAGGATGAGCACTACTGCAAAGGGCATTTGATTCTAAAGCATTATGTCAGGGTGAAAAACACTAAATAAATTACTTTTTCTCTCTTAACAACATTTTTGCAGGGTGGGTTCATCCTTGGCTCAGGTATGAGGTAGAATGAAACAGCAGTTTTACATAAGATAACTTTTATTGAAAGTTTTGTACAAGGGTTTCTGGCTGGGATACTGGCAACTGTGTCGTTTGCGAAGCCTTCTGCTTGCGTGAGCGACGGCGTCTGATTACGCACGGCGGTGTGTATCTCGTGTCGCCGTTTCGCCCAGTTGACTGGAGACGCGCATCGCGAGGTGGTCCGTTTAATTATTGAGGAAGAAGTCGTGAATCGGACGGTGACGACTCGGATGTGCGCTGTCTCCTTCCCGTCCTCACGAGTCACTCACTGTCTTCTGGCGCCGAGGCTGCTGCTTGCTATTCCATTACAGCGGCGGACTCGGTGCTTCTGTTTACGAAGTAGTATCTTCCTGCATGACGGCCTTGAGCACCGACTGTACCGGAACTGAACTGAAAGCTACTCCTGTCGGGCCCACTGCGTCTCGCGTACTTATTCACTTCACTGGAGGTGAACAACATCGCTGTCGTTGCCTCTTCTGTCACGTCGAAAAGCTTCGCGAAGAATCTTCTTAACGTCGGTCATTGGCTCTCGGAATGTAGGCGAGAGCCTTTGATCACGTGTGACAATTGAGAAACACGTGAGCCGGACGGGCGATGCCCTGACGGCTGAATCGACAGCTTCTGCTTACGTGGGGGAGGACGATAGCTTCTCCTGAATGTGCTGACTTCGCGGTCATTGCCTCTTCTGCTCTGCCCGCTGTTTGCCAGAGTGTAACTCTTCTAAGCTAAACGAAGTTTCTCATTAATTTTAAATTTCTACTTCACTTCACCTTGATTTCACTAATTTATTTCCCTATCTTAAGTACCACTCAACAGTATTTACGCCGATCTCCGTGCACTGTTTTAGGAAAGTGTAATGCCGTCACTACACGGACGGTGTTGTGAACGTCAGTCTTGAGCGTGCCAAGTTGAAAGTGCTGCCGAACGCTCTGACTTGTGCATACAGCATGTGCGTGTCAACGTGGTACACGCGACCGCAGCGGCAGCATCTGGGTCACACATCACCCGGTTGTCCGCCCCGGTAGCTGAGTGGTCAGCGTGACAGACGGGTTCGATTCCTGGCTGGGTTGGAGATTTTCTCTGCTCAGGGACTGGGTGTCGTGTTGTCCTAATCGTCATCATTTCATCTCCAACTACGCGCATGTCACCGAAGTGGCGTCAAGTCGAAAGACCTGCACCAGGCGAGCGGTCGGGAGGCCCTCGTCACACGTTTCTCTCTATCACCCACTTTACAAAATGCATGGGCGTAAAATTCTTAAGCTAGCGCTATTAAAACGCGCCTTTCCTCTCTTGTCCACGTGAGAGTCACGTTGTTCTGCGTGTAGTGTCCACGGACATGTTATAAGGCAGAAAGAGAAGCTCCGTAACAAATAGCGCGATTCAAAGTCTTACTTTATATTTGTTCCTATTCAGCAGCAGAATCTTCACAACATGTGAAATAAAAAAGAATTGTTTTACACTTTCTTGTTATATCTTACTGCATGTAGTGCAATCTGTCTTGTAGATTAAACCATTCGAACAAACTCCATCCTCAGATGGAACGTACATATGTAACATCGAATATTAGAGAATATACTTTCTTTTCGGTGCAATAAAAGTATCAGATCCTAACAGAAAAAGCGAAGACTAGTAATAAAAATATTCGGATCCACTGAGGCGCAAACAAGAATCACATTACCAGCTACCTCATCATTTCGCTCTACCGACTGTGACTTTCGAATGGCCATACATTGAATCTGACCGACTGAAAGTTTTAATGGTAGATACGTTATTAACTGACACTGAAATATGACAGATTGTATCAACGACAATGCGTTTCTTATGGATCCTCACTGTGCCCGTTTACAGTCTGTCCCCACTCTGGCTACCCAGCCACGTCACGGGGCGCATCCACAGGCTGTCTCACGACGCAGTACCGCCCTGCCGCGGAACGCGCTTTAAATCGGCAGCGACGCCGTCTGCATACACGGCCCGGCAGCGTTAATTTTTAGACAAGTGTTTTAGTACCGTAAAGAATACAAAAGACGATAGCTTCTTCCGAAACATAACGCTATAGAGTAAATAATATTAACATATGAACGTAAGTCGGGATTTTACTACTTACATGGAACCGAATGCCTATTCATGTGAATGTACGTTCCTCTACTGCTACCCCATAAAGCGCAATGAAACTGTAGAATTTAAGAATTATTCTCACTTTGTGTTTCTACTAAAGGATAGAAGTTTTCTTTGAAGGATTGCGTTGAAACTTAACAGGTCTTGCAACACGATGAGTGTTTAAAAAGTAACAAGAAATTTACAATTTCTTGTGTTGTACTAGTCCGATTTGCACTACATTTTTTGTCACTGCCTTCGTAAACGTACGTGAAAAGTATGTGGACAATGTTATACGCATTGGCTATTTGCTCTATTATCAGCTGTCAAAAAGGATACATGTGTTTTGGTAGCATCAACGATTATTTGTTTTGTGTAAAAACAGATTAGAGAATCTTTCTTACATAAAGAGTATGGAATTTTAGAAAAGTTAAATATTCCTTTTGGCGAGCCTGTTACGAGTAAAACTGGAGTTTTTTGTTTCACGACAATTTGTAGTTTCCGTAATGTCGGCACTATTTTTTGGTTTAAGTAAAAGTCGTCCATCGTTTGTGGAAGGATCGATTTTATGAAATTGTCTACGACGACGGGTTTCCTCCCAAAATTACTAGTTTTCCTTCGTGGCGATCCCTGTAAACCACGCGTTCCTTCCTTAGGCGTGACAGACGTTTGCATAAATTGGAGCCCTTTGCTTGGAACGGGTAACAGTTCTTTTCGTGTCACCTCCTTAACACACGCTGTAACGTAACAGACGATCGAACGCTCGTTACATCTACATCCATTATCCGCAAGCTAACTGACGGTGTGTGGCGGAGGGTACCTTGAGAATCTCTATCAGTTGTCCCTTCTATTCCAGTCTCGTATTGTTCGTGGAAAGAAGGATTGTCGGTATGCCTCTGTGTGACCTCTAATCACTCTGATTTTATCCTCATGTCTCTTCGCGAGACCTACGTAGGAGGGAGCAATATACTGCTTGACTCCTCGGTGAAGGTATGTTCTCGAAACTTCAACAGAAGCCCATACAGAGCTACTGAGCGTCTCCGTGCAGAGTCTTCGAGTTTATCTGTCATCTCTGCAACGCTTTCGCGATTACTAAATCGTCCTGTAACGAAGCGCGCGGCTCTCCGTTGGAGCTTCTCTATCTCTTCTATCAACCCTATCTGGTGCGGATCCCACACTGCTGAGCAGTATTGAAGCAGTGGGCGAACAAGGGTACTGTAACCTACTTCCTTTGTTGTCGGATTGCATTTCCTTAGGATTCTTCCAATGAATTTCAGTCTGGCATCTGCTTTACCGACGATCAACTTCATATGATCATTCCATTTTAAATCACTCCTAATGCGTTCTCCCAGTTGCTGACCTACTATATTGTAGCTAAATGATAAGGGATCTATCTTTCTATGTATTCGCAGCACATTACACTTGTCCACATTGAGATTCAATTGCCATTCCCTGCACCATGCGTCAATTCGTTGCAGATCCTCCTGCATTTCGGTACAATTTTCCATTGTTACAACCTCTGGATATACTACAGCGTCATCCGCAAAAAGCCTCAGTGATCTTCCGATGATATCCACAAGGTCATTTATGTATATTGTGAATAGCAACGGTCCTATGACACTCCCCTGCGGCACACCTGAAATCACTCTTACTTCGGAAGACTTCTCTCCATTGAGAATGACATGCTGCGTTCTGTCATGTAGGAACTCTTCAATCCAATCACACAATTGGTCTGATAGTCCGTATGCTCTTACTTTGTTCATTAAACGATTGTGGGGAACTGTATCGAAAGCCTTGCGGAAGTCAAGAAACACGGCATCTACCTGTGAACCCGTGTCTATGCCCTTCTGAGTCTCATGGACGAATAGCGAGAGCTGGGTATCACACGACCGTCTTTTCCGAAACCCGTGCTGATTCCTACAGAGTAGATTTCTAGCCTCCAGAAAAGTCATTATACTCGAACATAATACGTGTTCCAAAATTCTACAACTGATTGACGTTAGAGATATAGGTCTATAGTTCTGCACATTTGTTTGAAGTCCCTTCTTGAAAACGTGGATGACCTGTGCCATTTTCCAATCGTTCGGAACGCTACACCGCTTCAAGAAGGGGGGCAAGTTCCTTCGCGTACTCTGTGTAAAATCGAACTGGTATCCCATAAGGTCCAGCGGCCTTTCCTCATTTGAGCGATTTTAATTGTTTCTCTATCCCTCTGTCGTCTACTTCGATATCTACCATTTTGTCAACTGTGCGACAATCTAGAGAAGGAAGCACAGTGCAGTCTTCCTCTGTGAATTAGCCATTTAGTAGTTCGGCCTTCAGTCTGTTTCAGTACCATTTTGGTCACAGAGTGTCTGAACATTTCGTTTTGCTCCACCTACTGCTTTGACATAAGACCAAAATTTCTTAGGGTTTTCTGCCAATCAGTACATAGAGCTTTACTTTCGAATTCATTGAATGCCTCTCGCATAGCCCTCCTCACATTACATTTCGCTTCGCGTAATTTTTGTTTGTCTGCAAGGCTTTGGCTATGTTCATGTTTGCTGTGAAGTTCCCTTTGCTTCCGCAGCAGTTTTCAAACTCGGTTGTTGTACCACGGTGGCTCTTTTCCATTTCTTACGATCTTGCTTGGCACGTACTCATCTAACGCATATTGTACGATGGTTTTGAACTTTGTCCACTGATCCTCAACACTATCTGTACTTGAGACAAAACTTTTGTGTTGAGCCGTCAGGTACTCTGTAATCTGCTTTTTGTCACTTTTGCTAAACAGAAAAATCTTCCTACCTTCTTTAATATTTCTACTTATGGCTGAAATCAGTGATGCAGTAACCGCTTTATGATCGCTGATTCCGTGTTCTGCGTTAACTGTTTCGGGTCTGTTTGTCGCCAGAATGTCCAATATGTTATCGCCACGAGTCGGTTCTCTGTTTAACTGCTCAAGGTAGTTTTTCAGATACAGCACTTTAAAAAAATTTCACTGGATTCTTTGTCCCTGCCACCCGTTATAAACGTTTCAGTCTCCCAGTCTAACGGGTGATCAAAAAGTCAGTATAAATTGGAAAAAGTGATAAACCATGGAATAATGTAGATAGAGAGGTAAAAATTGAGACACATGCTTGGAATGACATGGGGATTTATTAGAAAAAACAAATTCACAAAATGTCTGATAGATCTCATATGCGCGTCGTTTGGTGATGATCGTGTGCTCAGCCGCCACTTTCGTCACGCTTGGCCTCCTAGGTCCCCAGACCTCAGTCCGTGCTATTGTTGGCTTTGGGGTTACCTGAAGTCGCAAGTGTATCGTGATCGAGCGACATCTCTAGGGATGCTGAAAGACAACATCCAACGCCAATGCCTCACCACATACTCCGGACATGCTTTACAGTGCTTTTCACAACATTATTCCTCGATTACAATTACTGTTGAGGAATGATGGTGGACATATTGAGCATTTCCTGTAAAGAACATCATTTTTGCTTTGTCATGCTATTCTGATCTGATGAAGCGCCACCTGTCGGACATTTTTTGAGCTTTTGTATTTTTTTTTGTTCTAATCAAATCCCATGTCATTCCAAGCATGTGTGTCAATTTGTACCTCCCTATCTACATTATTCCGTGATTTATTCAGTTTTCAAATTTATACTGACTTCTTGGTCACCTGGTGTATCTGGCAAATTAAAATCTCCACCCAGAACTAGAACATGATGGGGAAATGTACTCCGCAAATAGCTCCTCTTCGTCTTCTGCAATTTTCTTGCAATGCAACGCTGTTATCCAGCACTTCCAGATACCGAAGTATGTCAGTGACTGATGCTGGCAACAAGGATCTCACGAACAGAAACGACGTATTGTACACCACTGCACGCCGATCTACGCCGCTAGACAGGTAACAGGCAACTGATTTTGGGTGCCCCTGGTGAGACAAGCCTCTACATCCTTACATTTGTCCTCTATCCATCCCTGCTTAGCCATTTTGCACTTCCTGTCGATTTCATTTTTGAGACGTTTGTATTCCTTTTTGCCTGCTTCACTTACTGTATTTTCATATTTTCTCCTTTCTTCAGTTAGATTCAATATCTCTTCTGTTACCCAAGGATTTCTACTAGCCCTCGTCTTTTTACCTACTTGATCCTCTGCTGCCTTCACTATTTCATCTCTGAAAGCTACCCATTCTTCTTCTACTGTATTTCTTTCCCCCATTACTGTCAATTGTTCCTTTATGCTCTCACTGAAACTCTGTACAACCTCTTGTTCTTTCTCTTTATCGAGGTCCCATCTCCTTAAATTCCCACCTGTTTGCAGTTTTAATCTACAGGACATAACCAATAGATTGTGGTCAGAGTCCACATTTGCCCCTGGAAATGTCTTACAATTTAAAACCTGGTTCCTTAATCTCTGCCTTACCATTATATAATCTATCTGATACCTTTTAGTATCTCCAGGGTTCTTCCATGTATACAACCTCCTTTCATGATTCTGAAACCAAGTGTTAGCTACGATTAAGTTGTGCTGTGTGCAAAATTCTACCAGGCAGCTTCCTCTTTCATTTCTTAACCCCAAACCATATTCACCTACTACGTTTCCTTCTCTTCCTTTTCCCACTATCGTGTTCCAGTCACGGCGTAGCGTGCCATCATCATCAGATTACTCCTGTTGACTGACGTCCTATGCCGGCGGGCGGTGTGGTATATATACCTGTCGCCTCTCCCCTCCGTATGGACTCCGCGTATGGACCGAGGGATGTGCAGGCCGCGGTGGTCTTCCAAATTTCAACGCTTTTTTCATCAAAAGTGCAACAATGCTATTTGCTATTAAAGGTTTGAAAGCTACTGAAGTATGGCCCACGGACCAGTCCGTATTCACCGATGCAGATTTCCTCCCGGAAGACAAAACTGACATCGGACTTGAGAGGCCGTCAGATAAAGAGGTTATTGTATCTGGAGCTGAACGATTGGAGTTGCCTTCACCTAGCACACCAGGTAAAAAAGACGACGCCAACAGGTTGGGTGATCAAGCTGGCAGGTTTCAGCGAATTGTAACTATGAACTGCCGCCCAAGAATGACGAAGTTATTGAGGCTAATTGTTCTAGTCCTGCAACTGTTAGATCGTACATTTATGGGTGCACTTAAGACTCACTACAGCGAGAATATTTGGCAGTGGATGCTCCATGAAAGCAAACTTGTTGGATCCTATGATATAGTGTGTTTCTTTGGCAAGGGAAGGAAGTACAGTAGAAGGATGAAGTAGTGAAGGCAGCAGAGGATCAAATAGGTAAAAAGACGAGGGCTATTAGAAATCCTTGGATAACAGAAGAGATATTGAATTTAATTGATGAAAGGAGAAAATATAAAAATGCAATAAATGAAGCAGCCAACAAGGTACACAGACGTCTCAAAAATGAGATCGACAGGAAGCGCAAAATGGCTAAGCAGACATGGATGGCTAGAGGACAAATGTAAGGATGTAGAAGCTTATCTCACTAGGGGGTCTTTGGCAAAGTTCTTTTCCTCTCTTTTCTTTAATAATGACTTCTAACTCTTTTTTGTACAGCAAATCAGTTGAAACAATGGTCTTTCCCCTCATCCATTCTCGGGAATACGAACATCAGGGCAACATAAGAACCTCCTGCACTCAGCAAACAGACGACCATTACTAGAGACCCACACTCAGCAGCAGTCAGAGAACAAATTTGGCGTTTACCTCTGCTTGCAGTATCAGTCTGAACTACACTAAGGCCTGTTTCCTCAACGTTCCATACACGATCTTCTGGATATTTATGTTTCCAGAATTCAGCTTATAGCAAGTCGTAGAATGAGTTAACTCTCTCATGCGAAAAGCGTTTTGCTCGAGCATATGATGTTCCAGTTGGCTTTCTAATCGAAAGTTTATCTTGATGACGTCGAAGAAAATGGCCAAGACAAGCCCTTCCATTCACAACTGCAAGTTGGTAGGCCATTTTTCTAACATCCATACTAGTAAAAGCATAGAATTTGGCCTCCATATAGTGTATGTAAACCACTAGTTCTCTTTCTAGGGCAGCTGGTTTTCTTCCAAACTTTTTAGTTTCAACGTCTGTCAGGTATTAGCCTCATACACATACTGGCACAGAGTTGTTTTTGGGACAGCGCAATGTTTGCTTTTTTAACTCCCATGAGTTTTACTACAACAGCAGACACTGCCTCTCGCATTTGGTTTTTATCCCACACCTGCCTTTTACGGGTTCATTTAGGTGCCAGATTAGTCCTAGGCATCTGAAAACAGAAATAAAAACATTTTACGGTCTGCTTATAATATGGACCCTGGGGTCCACATTACAGTCACATACACCTTGTAAACTAGTGTAGACAGCTTAAAAATGCAATAATACCATACTTTTAATCTATTTGAAACTGTTGCCAATACTTAGTAGGTTGCATCTAAGTATTAACCAATAATGGTATGTTAATACACCACTAGAGTTCAGCTAAATATTATTAAGATATTAAGGGGGGGGGGGGGGGGTGCATATTACCACCACTTACTCTACATGGTAATGCAAAGCAGGTGAAACATTTGGATAAAGGTGTACTTGCATTCACGTTGCTTGTAACAGCAAATCTGTTTGACAGGCTCATTGTCATTGTGAAAGCAAAACTAACAAGTAAAATGAAAACATCCACCATAAGCACGAATCCAGTATTTTGATGAATAAGGACTCAACTAGAAAGGTAGGCAGAGGTTGGAAAGTACCAGCCACAAAATCACTTGAAGTTTACCTTGTGGAAGAAAATATTATCCACTGTAACTCCAAATTAGTGTGCACTGACTGTAAAGTAAGAATTAATAGATATTACTATGCATGTATTGGTTATAGCATTAAGTTAAATACGTGCAAGCATATACATAATGTTTATGAAGTAGAGAGTATAGAAGAAAAACCGTTTGAAATTTCTGAATTACCAGATGTACTACTTATGAATGTTGGAGAGGAAAATTCTGAAGCCAGTTTGTTCCTGTGACACAGAGGTACTGGCAGAAATTGTTTCTGGTATTTCAGTTACTGAAGTTTAGCTGGCCAAGAAAATGGTAACTTCACTGAAGGCTAGTGTAGGTGCTGTTCATGCCAGTAGTGGCGTCTCTTTCAATAGCCCACAAAGGAGTCACAAGAGAAAACTTGCAGTACAGAGGAGACTGTTTTGAGCAAAGAAAACAAATTCCTCAAGCTGCATACTCATGGCAGTTCCTGATACAGAAGAAACTGTGAACACTTCTGGATGAAGGTTTACACCTCATTAGCTAGTGTGTTGATCTCACATTCAGGAACATGATGGCTTTATTCCGTGTCCTGCCATCCAGTTTTAGGTTTTCCATTATTTCCCTAGATCAATCAAGGCAAATTCTGGGATGGTTCCTTTGAAAGGCCAAGGCCAATTTTCTCCCCCATCCTTGAAACAGTCAGAGCTTATGCTCTGTCTCTGACGGCCTTACTGTTGACAGAATGTCAGATGTCGATATTCCTTCCTTCTTCACTGGCCTCTGGTGCGGCAGTTCTGCTGACACGTGGGACCACCAGAAACTGCTGCGGCTTGTGCCAGCAGCCTAGAATGCTGGCATCACTGGGTCAGCCCCCTCCCAAGCCGTGCTGGGCAGTGATGACTGTGACTGAGGCTCAGCGCACTGCTGGTGATGGCCACACATTTGACAACTGTCCCAATGTGACAACAGAGTGAGTTGCAATCGTCAACTTGTAATATATATTTATTTTTGATCTAGCTAGATGGGTAGCACTAGTGCAACTGTTAAACAGATTAAATATTTTCATATTCTAGCAAGGAATACACTAACATCTGATTGTGAACAATCAATTTTCCTGATAATGTAACTCATTTACCAAAAAAAAAAAAATTTGGTGAATAAATAATAATTTCAGTATCAGTACAAACACATGCAGTTGGAATTAGGAATGAGTAATTATGAATTAGCAATATAACCCAACTGAAGGCCTTTCAGGTTCCAATTTGCAGTATAATTTTACTTTTTTAAAAAAAAAATCCCCTTTTTGAAAAGTTATCTGTAACCAAATAACTCATATTCCAGAATTTTCTGTTTTTAGCGGGCCATTATTTCCTAAATTTAAGCATATAATTTTGTAGTTCTAATTTACCAGGGCACAAAAGTGGCTGTTTTTATTTGGAAACAAGTAATAAACTTGTCATTAATGCTAGTAACACCCTGACACAGATGCTAAGAGAGCAGATACCAAGTCTCACTGCTTGCCTGCTGGCTGCAGATGTTGATTGATTGTCTGAATGAGGAGAGGAACGAAACAGTGACATCATTTGTCCCAAGATCCAAAGTGGCAGAGACTGTGGGAGCAGCAAACCAACAGCACAATCTATTTGATGGCGAAGCAAAACAGGCAAATGAAGATGGAACACTGGGGTGGCAGGAAGAGTAAAGAACTGGAGGGAGGAAGGGGGAGATCATAAGACACCCCAATGGTGCTATGTGTGACATGGTGCTGGAATCGCTGCTAACCCACCCCAGTTCGCACTTCATACCATGAGTGCGACACAGTGGGGAAAACACCGTGGCGGCGGAGGGGGGGGGGGGGTGATGAAACAGCACAAAATGGAGAGGAAAACCTGACCAGCATGAAAGCAATGATGCAGGCCTTCCAAACTGACGGCCTCCAATTGTGGAAGACAATTCAGGTACTTAAATCCATGGAACAAACCACTTTTGTGATGAAAACCAAGGACAGATGTAACTATGTAAGGTTGTATGCTACCATCTGTGATAATGGAGAATGGAAGAGTGTGTTTAGTGCAAAAGGCCAAATGGTAGGGGAGTCTCATAAAACGTGGGGGTTACAGATCATTATGGAGTAAGAGGCTTAGATTCAACCTTGTATGACCAATACGAAGTTCGCAGAGGATGGTAGATCCCCAGTGGGCCATGTGGCAATAGTCCCCTTATCGCAATAAGTTTATTAGGCAGGGGGTTGGCCTCCAAGAGTCAGCTCAAGGCTGAGCAAAAAGGAATTGGACATGAGGCTGCAAACCCAGCACCAGAGAGGTCACACAAAAGGGGCACACCCTCCAGCCACAGGATCAGCAGTTCATTACCTGGGATACCCACATGAGTGGGAACCCAAAGAAAGTCAACTGAACAACCAGCATGGTCAAGATTGGTAAGGTGGTCTTAGATGTCACAGACCAAGAAGAGGGAGGGAAAACCACTGCCTGATAGCCTCAAGGGCAGTTATCGAGTCTGCACATAACGTGGGTGGGAGAGGACTGTTAAACATACTAAAGAACCTGGTAAATGGCCATTAGCTATGCAGTACACATGCTATATGGGGCAGGTAAGAGATGGTGTTACTTGCCAGCAGAAGGCACATTCCTTGTAATTAGCAGATTTAGAGCCTAGAGCCATTCCATTAAAACACAACAGCAGCCTGAAACTCCCATAAAAGCTGGCAGAACAAACAATGAAACACAGACCCCTCTGAAACTGGAATCAAGGAACTAACCAAGGGGGAGGAGGTTTTTGGAGAGAATGGGGAACAGGACAAAGAGGGAAGATAAAAATCATGGCAAAGGACTGCAAGCTGGAGCCCAACTGTTAAACTCACCTGAAGAGTGAGCAATTTCCTGCTGCTAAAGTATAAAATATAAGGGATGTGTGGGGAAAGAGAAGATGGTGATGGCATAGGAAACAGGAAGCTTAGACTGTTGAACCAGAAGGGCAGCGAGTGGGGGACAATCCCAGCTTCAACCAGGAAACAATATGGTTAGTGCAAAAGGTACTGATGATCAGACAGATACCACAATGGTGGACCTGCTCCAAGAGGATCAGTATGGAAGGAGCAACTGAGCCCTAAATTTGGCTACCATGCCCCCCCCCCCCCTCCCCCCCCCCCCCACACACACACAAGTAAATGTCATAAGACGACCCAAGAAATGGAAGTGGTGGACCACAATCAGAAATTGGGTCTCGAGATAGAGCTCCAGTAGGTATCGTACACAATATGGTGACAGAAATGCACCACCCACAATTTAAGAGGAGAAAACTGTGTGAGAAGGTCCATGCAGAAGCATACCACATGGCACCCTGGAACTGTCACTTCACAAAAGCCACCAAGTGTTAAATAACTCAGACACAGAAGTCATCCACATGCAGAGCAGGGGAGACCAACAGTTTGACGGAGGTCACAAGTCCTTTAATAGTGATGAGGAAAAGGATACTTCACTGAACCCTATGGAATGCCATCCTCCTCAGCAATGGAGTGTCCTCATCCCAGGACTTATGTTCCTTCTTCTCTTTCATAAGTAGAGGAGGACACACACTAGATGCCAGAGAGGTAAGGGGGAGAGAGAGGCTTCTGCTAGTTCTATAAAGAGAGACCAGGCAACCTTGGGGATGCTAGAGCTGACGGTTCCATGGCCAACGTGTACCAGCAGACTCTTGGACTGAGAGGAGGCCCTAATGGCAGCAGACACCAGAGAAGAGGCACTTCTCTGGTGGATGAAAGGAGCAACAGTTGGAGGGGAGGAAGATGTAAGTTCAGGGGAGAGGGAGAGAAGAGTGAGGCATCACTGGGATAAGGTGGGGGAAAGGATGTAACAGAGTCAATAGTAGATTTTTGTAGACACAAGGTGAAGCTGATCGTAAACCCCAATATATTCTTTCCTTCTTACAAACCAGCGACAGTTGTGACAATGAATACATGTGGTCAGTAGAACAAAGGCACACCTGGGCATCCTCATTCATTGCATACAGGATTAATACATGTGTACAAATCATAAACACCAAAAACATTTTAGCAGTGGCAGGACATACATCACAGTGCACAGTGATAAGCCATAACCTTGACCTTGTCTTGGGGGTATCCCCTTCAAAGACCAGAATAAAGTGGTCATTATCAGTGTGGTTGTCCTTAGTGCCTTTCTGAATATGATGAACAAAATGAATGCCTTGCCACTCCAGACTGGCCCACGCTTCACCAGTTTGGAAGATGAGGTCTCTATGAAAAAGACACCCTGAAGCATATTCAAAGGCTAGTGAGGAGTAATGGTTTGCCAAACTTGTCTTTGATAGTTTCTACCAAAATAATGGGTTCATGGTGGGAAGGTGTCCTTGTCAGTCTTGATGCAGACCAGGTAATGGGGAAAAGATTTGACCCCAAGCAAGCGAGTCTGACCCTCCTCCCATGAGGGGATAGTTGTAAGTTGAAAAGGGGTACCATGAAAAGTCGTTCCTGACTAAAGGTCAGCCAAAGACGGCCGGTTTTTTAAGTCTGATATGTTTGATACAAAGTGTAGACCCTAATAGCACCAAAACCAATCAGGGGCTCTCCCCTTGTGCACTACTCAGCCACACCAAGGGCCAATGCCATAGGGGCTGTTGCTGGGAGTTCCAATGCTTCAGAATGACAAGCCACTACTCCTAGGCATACACAGGGAGGTAGCAGCTCATGTATCAGAACTGTCATCCCTGTTTTCAGAGGACTCCATCAAAAGAGTACATAACACCCCAAGCACACGAAATGACTACTGTGCTAGCTGTACAGCACAAAAAGGGCAATGGCTTCCTGTAAAAAATGGAAGAGATGGTAAGCCCACATGCCAAAGACTTCATGTATGGTGTTGTTCCACAGCTGGCTCACACCATGGAGACAAAATTTAGAGTAGTTCAATCCCCAAAGAGGGACCAAAATTTCCAAAAAGGGAATTGTAAAGCAAGAGGAATAATACTGTAAGGGATATCAACAAAAAAAAGATAGCCAGGCCAATGTAAGCAAGGGAAAGGATTGAGGACAGGGATGGATGAGCACGGGAAAGTTAATGCAATTTTGAAAAGTAGAAAGGATCCAATTGCTAGCAGCCTCATGTGCACAAAATAATTGTGACCCCCTTCCACTGGGGAATGGGGATGGAGCAGATATAGAAACATGATTCTGTGATGTTAAAGATAAATGAATCTTCATATGTGAGTATTACTGGATTTGCTCCAAGTATCCACTGGCCAACATGCAAACATGTAGTACTGAGGTCAGACTGGCCATCGTGACAGCTCTATTTCTCATGCAGTGAAGTAGACAACACTACCCAGTGCTGTTGGCACTGTTGCAGTCGCATGTTGTATTGCCATGCTAGGTGACACGACAACTCACCATAGTGCACACAACTACACACTGCTTACTCTAGAGCCCTGCAAATTAATATTAAACCGACTGAGCATATACAAATTAAGAGATGACTCACAATTCAATAATGTGCATATCAGAGAATCAGTTTCATACCTAGCGTGAAATGAAATGACAGTATGGCATTTCTGGCCGGGAGATCGTATGCAGGAGCAATCGGCTGCCTACTGCAAGTCTACATCAGTTGATACTGCTTTTTTTTTTGCCTCTAAAGAAATGGTAAAATGGTGATAAGCACAACACAACACCCAACCTCTGAGAGGATAAATTCACAAATTGGCCAGGAATTGCACCTGGGGCCCCTGCATAGCTGTTGGTTTCTCTAACCGACAGCCACAGTGATGGACAGAGCTGGCCTCCAACACACTCATTTACTGACAGTCCTGTAAGGCATTGTGTATCGGAAGAGGAAAGCAACATTGGGCATATGAATATAGGGATGACTCACAAGGCATTTCAGTATTGTGCTTACACACAATCAGTTGCATATATGGTGTGCTGTTTGGATGCTCTTGCTGCCATGGTATGCCAAAAGCTTATCCCTCACACCCAGTGACAGGTCCTATAAGTAAACACTAAATCAGAATGCAGGCATTGTGTACTGAAACAGGAAAGTAACATTGAGCATATTTGAATTTATAGACGTCTCACAAGGCATTTCAGTATAGTGCATATTACATAATTAATCTCATACCTGGTGTGCTGTGTGGAATCTCCAGCTACCTTTTTTAAGCCGAAAGCTTACCCTTCTCGCCCAGTAAGTAAACAAACATTAAAACAGACAGGAAGACAAGATGTCCAGCGAGTGAGATCACAGGTGTTTTCTTCGTCCACTAAAAGAACTTATTCGAGAGGAAATAGTGTCAAATTTAAATTTCCTTTGTTTTTTATATTTGCTGTAGTGTCCATTCTTGTCACAAAACTGAATATTTGCGTCCCCATAGAGATTATTCTTGAAAAAAAAAAAAAAAACTTTGTGTAATCTGAAGTCACGATAATTGTGACATAATGCGAAATTTTGCATTCCAAAACACAAAAAATTCTATTCAAATTTTCCTGATAGCGGAAAATTCGTTTAAGAAAGGCAGCTACTAGTTTCATCAGTGCCTATTGTTACAATAAAAGTATAATTAAAAGTTTTTTAAATTGTATCTAACTAACACATTTCATATTGTTCACTAGTTAGAGGTGATCTAGGCATAAATTTAAAACCTGACCAAACACTAAAGTAAATTCTCTAAAAGCAAAGTAATTACTAATTCACTCTCCTGTCATTGTATCTCTAAATCAGTACAAAAACAACAACAATGGCATGTAAGACCTCCATGTCATTTTTGCATACATATAGCCAATCTCGTGTCCTGGACAAATTTAAAACTTAATTATTCTTTTGAAACTGATCATGAGTGGGAAATGTGGAAGCTGTTATAGCATTGTGAGTAGAGGGATTTGTTGCTAACCTTGTAGGAAATATTTTCACTGGGGGAGGGATAATCTTGGGAGAACAGAAGAAGCTCTCTCCTGGAACTGCAGAGTATGCAGTAGGAACATTTTGGTTGGGGTACAGGAAAGGAAAATCTGTGCCCTTGGGGCACAGTTGAAGGAAGCAAGGAAGGAACTGATAAGGATCAAGAGAGATAGGGAGGAGGAGGGAGGTTGTGAACTGGCAGCTTGTAGGAGGGTAGGAAGAAAGAGAACATGATCTGATGTTTTTGGCGTTGATGATAAAACTGTGTGTCTACCACTGCCAGAGCCTCTGGTAGAACACGGAGCAAGAAATGTGCAGCACACTTCAACTGAGGCCAAGAAGCTTAGAAATATACAAAATGTTAGGAAGAAGAAAGTGCTGCTGCTAGGTATTAGGCATGGGTGAGTTGTAGGCCCCGAGTTACAGGAATGTTTAGGGGCAACATACCAGGCCACCAGTATGTTCCAGCCAAATGCAGGGCAAAGTCATGTGATAGAGGACTTAAGGTCTTTACAAAAGAAGACCATGTAGTGATAGTGGGTGGGGCAGGAAACAGTTTGCACAGGGATAGGGCACATGACATAGGTGGTGACCTGGGCAAGATAGCTTCCCTGACTTGTGGCAGTACACTTTGTTGAGCTGTTCCGGTGTCACGATTGGCCACACCTTGATGGAGATGTGAGGCGAATCAATTTGGGGTTAGGGATTGCTCTGAGGGAAGCCAACTTTGCTCACGTGCCCGTCGGGACTATCGACAGATGGGGTTTCACTGGGTGTGACCTATACCTAAACAGGACTGGCAAAGGAAGATTGGTACAGCTGATTCGTGAAAGTATAGGGGGTGGATCTCGGGCCACACATGGTCAAATACCTGTTGTCATCAGTATGAGAAGTAGGTCTTTTTTAGGATAAATCCAGACAACAGGTTCCTCTGCCTAAAGAGTGTCTCCAGCAGTTTGAATTAACAGGGCTTGATATCACCAAGATATTAATAATTTTGTGTTTGTATGGATCTCCCAGAGATAGTGTGGACACTGTTTTTCAATAAATTAACAGAATTTCTATATAAAGTCTCAAGTACAAAGCTCAGCACAATTCTGTGTGGGGACATTAAAATCAACATGAATATCATAAATGAATCCAGCAGCACCTTCATAAATATACTTCAAAGTTTTGGCCTCTCCCTATTGGTCAATAGTGCAACAAGGGTTGCTACAATGACTTCATCAGTAATTGACCATGTTGCCACAAATATGGGCAGGGAAAAATGTGATGTAGCTGTAAAAGATCTCGGATTATCAGACCATCTCTGTCAAACAACAACAGTAATATGAGACATGAAATCATCCCATAAACTACAAGCCTACAAATGACATCCATTGGAAATGAAAATAAAAGATTTTTCGAAGGAACTAGCAAAAAAAAAAAAAAACGCTGGGATGAAGTGTATAGGGAAACCAATGTGAATAAGAATCCACATTATTTAAATTGATCTTTGAAAAGGCATTTCCAAAAGTATGCATGTCTGTATCAACGTCACACAAAAGTAGATGGATAACAGCAGGTACTAAGAAGTCCTTCCAAACAATTAAATACCTCACTCCCATGGAAAAGAGTCACAATGATCCATAGGAAGGTGCTGATAGCTGCAACAAAATCGTTTAATGACGCAGTAATATATAATGCAGGGAATAAAAGCAAAGCAGTCTGGGATGTTATAAAAACGGGAACGGGAACAGGGAGAGGCAAAGAAAGACAGACAGGAATATGTTATTCTAAGGGAGGAGGATAAGGTAATAAATAAGCCACAACACTTATCAAAGTATGTAAATGAGCATTTTTCAAGTATTTTAGGGAAGTTACAGCAAGAATTCCCCAAAACAAATATAACCCCTGTAAAAAATGTTGCACTAAATACAATGATGTTACTTCAAATCACAGATAATGAAGCCAGTAAAACTTTAGTTTTCGAACAAAGTCAGTAGGCTTAAATGAAGTACCAATGCGTGTACTAAAACAATGCATAGAAGTTATACAAGGTCCCTTAACACACATAATAAATGAATCCTTTACACCAGGGACATTTCCACAGCAGTTAAAACAGGCAAGAGTTGTGCCTTCGTTTAAGAAAGGTAATGCAGAAAATTACAAGCTGTCACCATTCTCAAAAATAATAGAAGCAATTATGAAAAACAGATTAATGAATTACCTGCATAAATACAATCTTTTAAGTGAATCACAGTTTTGTTTGTGATGTGGCAAAAATACGGAGTTAGCTGTCGTAGAATGCACAAAAGTACTTGATGCTCTTGATAAAGAAGAGTCTGTCAGAGGGTTCCTTTATGATCTTTCTAAGCCCTTTGATGCAGTCGACCACAAGATTCAATTAAATCAATTAGAAGCATTAGGAGAAAGAGTGGTAGCTAAGGACTGGTTTTGATCATACCTAGCAGATAGGGTACAAAGAATAGTGATAACACATACTTCAAATAGAGCTTAACATTTAGTAAAACACTTACCCGAACAAATGTAAGCACATTACACACATCCATGCCCGAGGCAGGATTTCAACCTGCGACCGTAGCAGTCGTGCGGTTCTGGACTGAACTGCTCGGCCACCATGGCCGGCGAAAAATACATTAATATGGGGTTTCCGCAAGGTATCAAATGAGGACCAATAGTATTCCTGATGTACATCAATGACTTTCCCAGTAGTGTTACTCATGGTGAAAAAATTCTTTTCACTGATGACAGCAATATTATAGTCAGTGAGAAAACAAGAGAACTCCTCTAAGAGAAAGCAAATGAAACTCTCAAGGAAGTCTACAATTGATTGATTTTTATTGTTGTAGAGACCTCAGAGGCATTACAAAACAGAGAAACTTCTGGTACAAATTGATATTGCATAGTAAATTTAGCCAATTACAGACTTACTCATATATAGAAGCATGTAAAAACTGATCACAAAGTGTGGTCATACCATATTCTTTGCCACCCTTCAAAATTCATCCGTTTCATAAATGTTGAGTTCAAGAAGAAATTCTTTTACTTTTTTTTTTATTGGAAGATCTGTGATATGTTGGGGTATGGCATTAAAAAATTTTATGGGCTTGTATAAAGAGCACTTTTGTGTTTTTTATAGTTACATCAGAAAGAAACTAGGTCTTGCTTGTTTCTTGTGTTATAATTATGCCGCATGTCATACTGTTGATACTTCGGATAGATTTCCTTGGTATGCATTACACACTATGGTATAAATATTGACAGCAGGGTCATAATCTGTAATTTTTTAAAGCTTGGTCTACAGTGAGCTCTGGGTGCCAAGCTACATATCAGTCTTATTGCCTTATTTTGTAGTTTGAAGACATTAGCTGCCTTGCTTTGATGTACCCACAGTAAATGTGACTGTGGTTTCTTTTGCTTTAAGTACTGGCACATTTAGACAAAGACACAGCTTCCTTGGAGAAAATATTCCTTTGCTAATGCTGCTTCCCACCTTTTTGAATCAATTGAGATTCCTAGGAAATCAACAGCATTTGAGCTCTGCTCAAGTTCAGTGTTATTATTCCACGATACATATAGGTCTTGATTTTTTTTTTGACACAGAGGGAATTAGCTTTACACCAGTTTTCAACTTTGACAGTGCACTGGTCTGCTTAATATTTGACCTTCTGTGCTGTTTCTGCAGTTATACAGACTGCAAGATCATCTGCAAATAAGTAACTCCTAGCTGATGGCCCAACTATGTTACATGATAAGTCATATATATAAATAATAAATAGAATTGGGCCAAGTACAGAACATGCCCACAAGTAAGTAATCTGATTCTGTACCATTAAAAACCACCTTCTGCACTCTATTACTTAGATAGGATTTTATCAATTCCCGAGCACTTCGTGTAAAGCCATAGAATTGCACTTTGTTCAATAAGATTTCATGAGACACAGTGTCAAAAGCTTTTCATAAATCACAGAGTTTATTATGAACCATGAGCTTGCTTTCTAGTTGCTTCACACACTGTGTTAAAAGTGATAAGGCAGATTTAACAGTTCCTAACCCTGATCTGAAGCCAAATTGTCTATCACTGAAGATATAGTTTCCTTCAAAGTATTTTACTATTTAATATAGCTTCTATCACTTTAGACAAGACTGGCACAATTGAAACAGGCCTAAAATTATCACAACTTTGGAGGCTGCCTTTTTTGTGTTTTCGAGTGACTTTACTGCCCTGGGGAATTGAGCCTCCAAAATACATGTATTTACTACATGTGTTATCAATTCTGGCAGCTGAACTGAATCACATTTAACATGGCTGAACGTAAACCATAAACGTCATTACTAAAACTGTTCTTCATTTTCCTCAGTATATAGGTAACATCCTGTACCTTGACAAATTTAAAGCTAAATGTACTTTCAGGTTTTGTGGTGTTTCTCAGGCAGTATTTATGGTCAGTGACTATATTGTAAGTGCCAATCACCTTCTCAGTGAAGGATGTATTTAACTGTGCAGCATTCAGATTGCTGCCTTCAGCCTGTGAAGTCATTTTCCTGTTGCATTGACTGTTAATGATATTATTTTCTGATGTTAGTATTATATCTTCATTTTTTCATACACCTAGCTTCCTTTAAGGCCTGTCTTAATCTTTCCTTTTTCACTGTGAGCATGTCTTTAAATACTTGAGAACCTGTACTTTTGTACAGGCATAATATTGATCACACTCCCTCTTGATCTCCAACACCTTTTCACCCTTGACCTTATTTACTCTTAGTGCCTTTCTATTATTTGGTACGTTAATGGGAAACGACATCTTAGCATATACAGAAAGAGTAGATATGAGTTCTTCCACCTTTCTACCTATTGCATGTTCTCGATAAACTTGCAACCAATAACTTTTATCAATATTAGACTTAAACATATTTAGATTATCATAATTGACCACACATACACTCTTTCCTGCCATGTGCACTGAGTCAGTGGCCAGATACCCAGGTCTTAATTACGTCTGACTTCAGATGCACTAACTCATTTGATACAAATATATTGTCAATACATGTACCAGTACCTTTATAATGAAGCCTTGTTATTTCAGTGGTTGTAATATAAAGACCAAATGAATTTAATAAATTATTTGCATATGAGTTACAGATAGTGGACAACTGAAAATTCAAATTGAAATCTCCACAGACTGTCAGTATTGCCTCACGTGTTCCAATATTTCTACGGAATCCAAACTGACCTTCCCCAAGGTCGGCTTCAACTAGTTTTTCCATTTGTCTGTAAAGAATTCACATTAGTATTTTGCAGCAGTGACTTATTAAACTGATAGTTTGGTAATTTTCTCATCTGTCAACGCTTGCTCTCTTTGGGATTGGAATTATTATACTCTTCTTGAGGTCTGTGGGTATTCCGCCTGTCTCATACACCTTGCTCACCAGATGGTAGAGTTTTGTCAGGACTGGCTCTCCCAAGGCCGTCAGTAGTTCTAATGTAATGTTGTCTACTCCTGGGGCCCTGGTTCGACTCAGGTCTTTCAGTGCTCTGTCAAACTCTTCACACAGTATCATATCTCCCACTTCATTTTCATCTACATTCTCTTCCATTTCCATAATATTGTCCTCAAGTACATTGGCCTTGTATAGACCCTCTATATACTCCTTCCACCTTTCTGCTTAGAACTGGGTTTCCATCTGAGCTCTTGATGTTCATACAAGTGGTTCTCTTTTCTTCAAAGGTCTCTCAAATTTTCCTGTAGGCAGTATCTATCTTACCCCTAGTGAGATCAGCCCCTAAAGCCTTACATTTGTCCTCTAGCCATCTTGCACTTCCTGTCAATCACATTTTTGAGACGTTTGTATTCCTTTTTGCCTGCATTTTTATGTTTTTTCCTTTCATCAATTAAATTCAATATTTCTTCTGTTACCCAACGGTTTCTACTAGACCTCTTCTTTTTACATATTTGATCTTCTGCTGCCTTTACTGTTTCATCCCTCAATGCTACCCATTCTTCTTCTACTACTGTATTTCCTTCCCCCATTGGTGTCAATTTTTCCCTTATGTTCTCCCTGAAACTCTGTACAACCTCTGGTTCTTTCAGTTTATCCAGGTCCCATCTCCTTAAATTCCCACCTTTTTGCAGTTTCTTCAGTTTTAATCTACAGGTCCTAACCAATAGATTGTGGTCAGAGTCCACATCTGCCCCTGGAAATGTCTTACAATGTTTCCTTTCCTCCCTACCGAATTCCATTCACCCATGACTATTAAATTTTCTCTCCCTTCACTACCTGAATAATTTCTTTTACCTCATCATACATTTTATCAATTTCTTCATCATGTGCAGAGCTAGTTGGCATATAAACTTGTACTACTGTAGTAGCGTTCACTATGCTGTTTGTAGTAGCTTACCCGCATTCCCATTTTCCTATTCATTATTAAACCTACTCCTGCATTACCCCTATTTGATTTTGTGTTTATAACCCTGTATTCAACTCACCAAAAGTCTTGTTCCTCTTGCCACCGAACTTTACTAATTCTCACTATATCTAACTTTAACCTATCCATTTCTCTTTTTAAATTTTCTTACATACCTGCCCGATTAAGGGATCTGACATTACACGCTGCGATCCGTAGAATGCCAGTTTTCTTTCTCCTGATAATGACATCCTCGAGTAGGCCCCTCCTGGAGATTATAATGGGGGACTATTTTACCCAAGAAGACACCATCATTTAACCATACAGTAAAGCTGCATGCCCTCAGGAAAAATTATGGCTGTAGTTTCCCCTTGCTTTCAACCGTTCACAGTACTAGCACAGCAGGGCCATTTTGATTAGTGTTTCAAGGCCAGATCAGTGAATCATCCAGACTGTTGCTCCTGCAACTACTGAAAAGGCTGCTGCCCCTCTTCAGGAACCACACGTTTGTCGGGCCTCTCAACAGATACCCCTCCATTGTGGTTGCTCCTACAGTACGGCTATCTGTATCGCTGAGGCACGCAAGCCTCCACACCAATGGCAAGGTCCATGTTTCTTGGGGTGGGGGGGTGTACTTTTCATTAATAATCCAAATTATTAGCATTGATATTGTTGTGTCTTAACGTATTATTATAATACATTATTAATGTTAGTGTTATTATTATTTTGTTTTCTGTGTAATATTGTTCCTGGTCATGTGTAAGTTAGCGCCTGAAGCATCTAATCTAGTCAGGGTAAATAAGCCATAGATAAATAAGTTTGGGAATTTTGTTGCAAAAACTACAACAGTTAACTGATAAAATTTGTCAAAGTTTCTTCACTCTGAATCCTGTCTGATTTTGTTATCTGTATGTCAACTGCTTTGTGTTCATCAGAGTATCTCAGACTACCATGTAGCCTAAAAACCACCATGTGCACCCCGCAAGTACTTACCTAACTGAGTAGCTGCTTCCTTTGTGTAGTGTACCCTGACCTGTCTAGGAGAGTCCTACAATTATCCACCCAATAATGGAGGTCCAGCCAAAACTGTCAGACTCAACAAAGCCTCTGGCCGAGATTGTCCACTCGGCTCCAGACCTTAGGACCCCAGTCAACTCTGGAAACTGTGCTGCAAATCGTGAGCTGTTCTTGCACTCCATATGAGAGGCCAGCAGCCTCCACCAGTCATCTGAAAGAACTGAGGATGACCTCGGAACCCTCGCAAAAGGCACTGTCAGAACTGATGCCACTCCTCGGAGATGACTGCACCCTGCAAGCTCGATAGCCACAGGCAAAGATGCCCCATCTCGGATGAGGCTCCCTGACAGACCTACTGAGTGCATATTGGCTATCTTTCTGGCTCTGAACAATATTTCCCTAATGTGTCCAACACTTGTGAACCCCTCCTCCGGTGAGCTCGCTCAGATGCCGTCGGAGGAGTGACACACAGACGAGTGGGCGTGGCTGGACATCCAGCCTCCACATGCCTAACCTAGCAGTGCAGTTAGTCGTTCAAGAGAAATGACGACTGTGCTACACACTGCCTGAATTTCCACTTTAAAGTTACAAAAATGTGAGACTTCTTGTATTTAAGAGGTGTAAACTCATGGAATTTAAGAATTAATCTATGAAGAAAACAGAAAAATCTAAAGACATAACTAGCTGTTGTCCACATCTGGAACCAGTGTGTAACTCAACTTTACTTGTTTCTTGTGAAGACAAGATTTAAAAAAGATTGTGCTCTGGGTTGATCTATATTTATTTTTGTCGTTATGAAATTTTGAACTTTATTTACAAGCCAGTCAGTGCCCCATTGTGAATTTATGGAAAAGCTGAATAATACAGCAATACTGAGCATTAGCTGAAGTTTAGATATATTAGGAACCTGTGCATACTGTCAGTCTTTTAGCCTCCTTCTTTTAGAGAGTCTTTGTACATATGATGGACTACAAGCACACTTTTATAACAACAGCTTAATAATCATATATTTTACTCTTCCATAAAAAAAAAAAAAAATTTAAATAACAATCAGTACTTTTCAGCCATGACTAGAACCCCCCCAAAAAAAGATCTATGCAAAGAGGCATCGGACGTCTCAACAGTGATGACTGACAACTGTGTCATCCTCAGCTAACCAAATTAATTGGAGGGGCACGTGGTCAGCACACCTCTGTCCCGGACCTTGCCAGTTTTTGGCAACGGCGATGCTACTTCTCAGTCGAGTAGCTCCTCAGTTGGCCTTACAAGGACTGCGTGCACCCTTATTGAACCTTGCCCACACAGCACAGTACAGAGAGCTTCACTCACAATGTTTCATCGAGATGTGCGTCGGTTAAAATCACACGTGGTTTCTTACAGGGCTCAGAATTTTGCTGCCAAGCTGGATAACAGACATGTCTAATCCCACAACCATAGTTTTTTATTACAGTCCCAATGTATTTGACTAAATTGCTCGCTAACAAATGAATACTTCACTTACCAACATTTACAGGCTTTGTGAAAATTGGCTACATCTTTCAACAGAAATTTGCCCACTTCATCATAGCTTGATGTGAGGAGTAAGAATATCGTGGTCAAAATTTTGTGTTTGCTTCCAATAACAGTATGCTATTAATCACTTAACTTAAACCATATGCTAGTACATTTGTATGTCATCCTGATACCAGGTTCCCACCATATATTTCATTCCCTTGAGAATCAGCTAGCAAATCTCCTTACACTCTATTCGTGCATGGTACGACGTATGACCAGCTGTCTGCTATCCTGAATGGACTCTTCCAAACTGTGACCAACAACCACCTAAACTGACTCGTGTGATGGAATGGGGCATTTACACAACATTTTAAAATATTTCACATTCCAAGCTAAAATTTCAATTGAAACAGGAACTTTCTTTCTGTGGCCATAAAATGATGTAGACCTAACTATGAAGCTATTATAATCGTTATAGGACAACTTTTCAACACTGTCATACAACATACACAAGTTCTTGTGAGTTCATAGTAGAGGTCCACCTTGAGCCGTGCAATTAATTACGAATGAAGCACGGTATTGTTATTAAATGTCTGAGTGATAGTCAGTTTAGAGAGTAATTTAAAACAGATTTGTACATTAGCTGGGAATAAGGGGATCTGGCTGAGCTCGTCTGGAAAGCGGCGGTGAGGGGAAACTTTCACTGTGGCAGCCTGGCCCAGTAAGTGTCTTTGTGATCCCTAATGGCACCACCGTGCAGATGGACAAGAGTCAAGACATTCTGCATTGTTCACTCACACAAATATTTTACGTGTTGGAGTGAGAAGTAATGTTTGTGAAAGATGCAATTGCCTGCCAAATGCAGAAAAGCTGGCTTTGGGATGTGTGCCAGAGATTGCTGTCTTACAGGTGAACTCCCAGCTAGGCCTTTTAAATGCCACCAAACACATAACTCTTACAAAAATTTTGTTTAGGGATTTAAGACCTTTGGACAGTGGTTCATCTTGATGTTTTTCAGAGTGACAGAGAGCTAAAAGGAAGCTGCCTCACTGACATGGGAGAGAGATACGAATAGTGAGGCATGACTTTTTCCAAGGGGTATAGCAGAAATGGAAGCAATGGTTGCCTGAGTAAACCATAGCCCAGGGAAGGGGAGTTGTGCTCTCTGAGGAGCATTTTTCCCAGTCAGAGCTTGGAAGATCCAGAGCACAGCCAGTAAAATTAAGCACATATAGAAAAATTTGTCAATTTGAGGTTTCTCTCCTCACAGTTGCTACACTGATGTGTAAGGAGACTTGTCAAATATTTGGCCAGCCACAGAAGTGGTCTGCTGCTACTGAATGGTATCAAGGGAACTTCAAGTCATCTTGTAAATACAATCTCAGAGATTCATTCGGAATATTTGTATTGCAAAGTCGTTAACACTCTGCTTCTAAAATCCACAAAAAGTGTGACAAATTACCTCCAATAACTTATTAGTTTCAGTAGTTCTATTCTGTGCTCATAAACCAACTAATCACAATGCATGTTCCACAGTCGTAAAACACTGCTTGCTATATATCGTGAGTTAATGAAAGATTGTGCCAACAAACAGCCCAAGATGCTATGGGGCAATGTATCACAGGATGGCATTTGGCACCTTTATGTGTCAGAATATACACCTGCATTGCCATCAGAGAGTGGTATGCATTGTAGTGATGTGACAGGACACCCTTCACTGTGACACATGTTCCATTTGACCTGAATTACAGCGATGTCACATCGTATGACCAAAATGACCATTTCCTTGTGGGTGTTGCAGTTTCTTCTTTCAGCAGAGTAAATGGTATGCATTTCATTGTAACCTTTCTAGTTTAGTAAATAAATCACCTTCCTTGACAAGGATCTCAATATCTGTTTATTGTTGTTACTAAGTATATACTACAGGTCAAAATTATTCGATCACATCATGTGCTTTTGGAAGGTGTGAAATGTCACAACTCGTATCCCTAGAAGTGTTGGTATTATAATTGCCAGCTCAGAGACATGGTTATTCATTACAAATGATGGGTGAAAAAGCCTCCAATTGAATACAAAGCTGATATATAAATGAGTGAGTGAACGTACAATTGCTCATTGGATTACACTGTGTCTGTTATTGTTATATTTCCAATTCTTAATTTTCTGCATTAAGTTACAGTTATCATTGTACAGCTTGCTACATTGAAGCATGGAAATCACCCCAAGACAGTGAAGATCACATGGAACATGGAATGAGTGTCTGAACTGAAATGATTCCAAGCAAGCTACCCTGGGAATTGATTAATACTAAAAGTGTGTACTGCATGGAGTATCTGACAAATTGTGCAGGGTCAGAAACACATACATTTTACAGAAAAAGTACAAGATGTGGTGAACATTCTGTCTGCAGTCTGGTATAGTGAACTGCTGTGGGTGAAACAGAGTACAGTACTGCTCAAAGTAGAGGTGCTAGTTCTTGGAGTGCATTTACAGTAACCAGGATGAAATGTTTGTGGCTTTGCTTGCCTGTGTGAGAAGGACTGTTGCTAAAGAAAAAATCCATTTTATTTTGCAGAATGTGTTTAAAAGTAAAAAATAATACATATATTGACTGAATTATAAAGGTAACTAATGATAATGGTGTTTCAGACTACATCTTGGGTACAGTTACAAGAATTATCAGGTGCTGTGAAAAATGGTATTGGCTGCTAAACATTTAAATGTAATGCTGTGGTAATTTAGGATCAAGAAAGTGCCTTGAAAAAATGTTTATGTCTCCTTTTTCGTATATTTTTTAAGTTGAAGTGACTGTACATCATGTGGCAATAGCTGAAACAAATTGGCAACAAATTTAAATGAAATGTATACAATTTTTACGGTTCATATAGAAGATAACATGTTTAATAAACAATGCTGTTTTTAACAATAGTATAATGAATACTATGCCTTATCTTACGATAACATTAGAATAATATTTAAATACCTAAATTTGGGAGTTGTTATAGCCAGTAGTGTCTGCAACACATCAAACAGAGCTTTTCGTTAGCTACCATTGTATGTTTCAGCACCATGTTAACAAGCCTGCCACTCCTATCATACTTTATGTACACCCTATATAAAGTCCAGGAACACTTTCAAGTAATTACTGCACAAGAACTAAACATTGTACAGATATCATACATATTGCAATTTGAAGCGAAACTGTAAAAAAACTTCCAAACAAACGGGGCACTGGTTCATCATGTGGTAGAGGCAGTACATACACCAGATCTTTAATGCGTCCCCACAGAAAAAAGTCACATGGAGTGAGATGTGGTGATTGGGGAACCATTTAGTGAAACACCTGTCCTCTTCTGTAGCAAGGCCGATCCATCGATGCAGCAGCTCTGTGTTCAGACACCCACAAACTTCACGATGAAAATGGGTTGGAGCTCCATCCTGCTGAAAAATGAATGAAGGGTCCAGTTGCATTTGAGGTATCAGCCATTGCTGCAACACATCCAAGTAGGAATATCCAGTAACAGTGCTCTCAGTGAAGAAGAATTGCCTGTACTGTTTTTGGTATGACAAGGCACAAAAAACATTTACTTTTGGGGACTCATGCTCAAATTCAATGCATTCGTGTGGATGCTTTGTACCCCCAGATATGACAATTATGCCTGTTCACTTTCCCATTAGTGTGAAAAGTGGCTTCCCTGCTAAATATTATGTAATCAAAGCCATTACCATCCCCATTCAGTTTTTGCAACTCTGAATGCTTCTCTTTGTCATCATCATTGAGTTCCTGCACTAGCTCCAGTTTGAATGATTTCATTGACACCTTCTGTAGCAGGACTTTTCACTATGTCATTGGAGCTATTTTGAGATCATGGGATGCACAACGCACAGATTTTCTCGGACTCCTTATAGATGACTCTCGTATGCACTCCTCATTCACTTCACTCACACTGGGACGTCTGCTTCTCTTTCCCGGGCACAAGCAACCCATCATAACAAATTTGTTGTGCCAGTGGTAAATGGCCTTCCTTGTTGGTGGCTCCTTACCACACTAGTTTTTGTTGGACGCCAACACACCACGTTTGTGACTTTTGGTGACTATCCTCAAGTTACGAAACTACACTGTGGTGGTATACATTAAAAAAAAGACTTTCAGTGTCTCTTTGAAATGACACATGTATGATAGGTGCACACTGTTTGGTTCTTGTGCAATAAATAATTGAAAGTGTTTGTGGTCTTTATGTACGCCTCATATTTTTTTATACATGGCAAAATCATGATATTCTCGACATTAGAAATGTTCATAATGTAACCATATGCATAAATTAATTTGCAAATGAATGTAAAATGATTCATTCCTCATCATTATGATCCATAGAACATGTATCCTCCTAACTAAATTGGATTAGATGATGATGCATCACTATTAAATCATTTGCCTGTATTCTCTCTGTCGCCAAAAAGTGTATTATTAAGGGAGATAAGACTATTAGTTTGTTCTTTCAGTTGTCACTTGAAACTGAAAATAACATTGATATGAATGATCATCAAAAAGAAAAGAAACTTTATGGTTCCATGGACCTTTACAAGTCTCAACCAACTATGCAGTATACATGCAGACTGAAGAGATGAATGAAAATTTGACCGAATTCCGAGATTTGAACCCAGATCCTCTGCTCACTGGGCAGATGCACGAACCACTACACCACCCTGGCACAGTGGCTCTGCACTGTTTGCCCCAGCATGCCTCCCTCCTCAGTCCAAAATCCTGTTCACAACTCAGTCCACTTATTTCCCCAAAACACAAAGAGCACCACAGAGGATGTCAAACTGTCATGGAATAGCACCTCAGTTTTGAATGAAATGGGGATTCCTCTCTGGAACCATATAGTTTCATTTAATGAAAGCAGCTATACCTGGGTCTCAGGCAGGACCTCCTGTTTCGTTTGATTCTGAGGTACTATTCCAATACTGTTGGACATGTTCCACACCCAGGAGGATACCCTCTTTTGTGGGTCTGTGGAATAAATAATTAATGTAATCTAGTCTGAGATCCCCTCCTCTTGTGGCAGTTAATTGTATATCACTGGAGCAACAAGGCATTGTGACTAAAAAGGACACACCATTCCCATTTTCTGGAATGGTTGCAAGGCAAATGCACTTACTTGCAGGCCTTTATTATGGATAACAATCTGTTGAAGCATTAAAGAACACAGTTAACATTTCTGAATTGTGACACACTTTATAGACCAGAATTGTCTTCTCTAGGTCTCAACATGAATTTGATGAAGGGTAATTGCCTGAAACTTTACTGATAAAGGCAAAATAGTTCTCTTAATTCACCTCAAAAGCACGATAACCGACCTCGATATCAGATGGAGCAATAAATGAAATATTCGAAAGTGTCATTCATTGGTTCTCAATAAATGGTCTAGCACATCATTTACAAAGAAAAGGCATCTTATTCAGTTTTGTACAAGGAAAGACAAATCATCACTAATAATGAAGCATTACGGAAAAGAAATATGTGAAGACTGATTGTTAAAAATACTTGGGGGTACATAGTGATGAGAACAAGAATTAGAAAACTGAGTGCAGCAACATTTGCTCTAAATTTGATTGCCATAAGTGGCAATGACAGCACTAGAAAATTTAACTTCCTTCTTTCATTGATGTCATATTTAGAATGGGGGCCTCTGACACCCCCCTCCCCTCCCCCTACACACACTCACAAACGCACAGTGCCTATCCTCAAACTTCACATACATAAAGAAATTAGGTAGCCTCACAACACATACACTCTTACAAAGTTTGTTTTGAAGGATCAGCACAATTTGAAAATAATACTAGCATTCATAAATACAATACTAGGAGGAAAACAGTGGGACTTAATCTTGTTGTAGCACAGAAAGAAGCATATCATGCAGCCATAAAAATATTTGATCACCTCCCTTTAATTAACAAGGTGCTGGATGATAATGAAAGTTGACAAGTGCTATTCCATAGATGAATTTCTGAGAAGGAAACAACAGGTTACCCACGAGCACTGATGTGCTGCTTCCTGGACTTGGGTAGGCGCGCCGGCCCCGGACTGAATCAGCCCAGCAGGTTAACAACGAGGGACGGCATGCCTGAATGTGGTTTTTAGGCAGTTTTCCACATCCCACATGGTAAATACTGGGCTGGTCCCCATGTACCACCTCAGTTACACAACTTACAGACATCTGAAAAACATTCGCACTATTTCATGGCTTACACTAGACGCAGACAGCTAGGGTACATTACTTCTGTCCTGGGGGGTACATGATGGTGACAAGAAGGGCATCTGGCATGGCAACAACACTCTGTGACACTAACATTGCCAACTCTATAGTAACAGGGTCAACCCCGTGTTGAAGCGGGGCAAAGGCCCAAGCAAATTATGAGAAGGTGACATCCAAAAATGAACATATCTACTAAATGCAATTTATCACAGTCAACATGAAACTTATTTTGGGCATACATAAGAATGAAAATAGCATACTGCAGTGTGAATGCCTTTTACTTTTAGGCCAAAAGGCAGTTCATATCTGTAAATCAAATCTACAATGAAAATATTCCTTTAAAAAGCACATTTAAATATGGACATGTTCTCATTACATGAACCATGAGCGATTTTCAAAACTAAAAATCTTCTTCTTTCTTTCAAAATAACTTACCTCTTACTGAATAATGCTTGTTATACCATATCATTTCACACATTTTTATAGTGTAGTATGTGATACCATAGAAAAAACTGTACTTCACAATAATTTGAAATGTTTCAGATCACCATGCCAGAATAAAATGACGTAACTGTGGCATTAACTATCTTTAGAAGTATTCTTTGACGTAAGTGTTACATGCAAAAAAGAATAATTTTCTTAACAGTCACAAGCAACATGGAAATATCATCGGTGATGGTTGTGTTCCAACTTAAGTACTAGTGATTTTGGCAGGCTTCTTAAAAAATAGTTTACTGTAAACCATCAACATCTTTTTTCATATTATCTTAGACTGGATGGCTGAAAAGTACTTGGGCTTTTGTCCAAGGAAAGGGTTTTGTAGTGGTTCATCTGCTCTTTTACATCTAGTTGGGACTTCTAGAATGCATTTGTCTCAACATCAATATGAGTGTTTCCCATAGCTTTGTACTTGTGTATGGAAATG
Organism: Schistocerca gregaria; assembly: GCF_023897955.1. Classification (NCBI taxonomy): domain Eukaryota; kingdom Metazoa; phylum Arthropoda; class Insecta; order Orthoptera; family Acrididae; genus Schistocerca; species Schistocerca gregaria. The sequence goes on along the minus strand of NW_026061959.1, from coordinate 141,314 downwards.
CATTTCATTTCACACATTTAATGTGAAATCCCTATCTAAGGACCTACAAGATGTACATCGGCGAGCAAGGTTTCTTAGCTGAGTCACTGATTGTAGATCTCATTGTATTCCTCTTTTGTTACAATTGTTGGCCTTTTTCTTAGAAGTTTTCCTATTCTATCAAAAGTGGAGTCAGTGCATAAGTAACTGTGTCCTTTTAATAATAATAAAAAGTAGTGCTATGCAACATATTATGAGGGAGCACGGAAGCACAAACAGTTGCTCTGCATTAGAGAAACAGTGTGACTGGAATGGAAATCACTCGACTGGATGTAATGGATTAGTTATCCTTCACACAAAATGTGTATGTGGACACACATGTATTTTCCTAGGCTTGTATCTTGGCAAATGTTTGATTTCACTTAAATTGTATGATTATCTAGGTTCTGCTTATCCTGTTTGTTTTGTTCCATTCTGTGTCTCATTTATTTTAAATTCCTGACATGTTTGCTTTTGTGTGTAAGCTCCTCATATAAAATTTTGTTGAGGATTAAGGCAGCAACAAAGTTCAGTAAATAGTCAGCATGAACTAATTCTGTGCAATGTTAACCCCAGAAAAGCAGATGATAAAAGCTCTCAGGTTACAATTGCCTTCCTCATCTTCCAGAAAACACGCTACTTTTGATTTTTGGGTCATGACAAATGTTGACCATCTTGACGAGATCAGTCTCATTGACTGGGTGCACATTTGTCAAACATGGATTTCATGAGCTGGGGACTTGTTAACACGAACAGTCGATTGCTACTCTAAGCTCTGGACATACTTTTGCCTACCATCCAATGACACAGTAATGGAACATTGTACGTCATAGTGCATGGGATTTTGATCTTATTGGCTGAACTGTGAACATTGTAGGAGAAAAATAAATTTGAAAATGCACCATTTGTCAATAATGGTTGAGGGGAGTGAAACAATCATTACTGAGTAACTGCTATGGAATATGCTGTACTGGGGCAAGCAGGGTTCTGTTTGGGTGGGCCCCAAATAGGCTTGTGATTATCTCACTGTATAAATTTCCAGAGGGTTATTGGTTGACCCTACCACCCCATCAGCAAACAAACATTTAACAGTAAAAATGTGATAGTAACACAGTATCAGGAGAATTATTAAATAATGTTGCACTAGTTACAGAACACAGATTTGAACCGTTGCCTCATGACTCACACACATGAATGTATCTTCTTCTGCTTCTACACAATGAGCACTGATCCAAAGGAATTGCTGAAGAAATGGTTATTGATTCATTCAAGAGACATACTTGAGGTATAGGGACTTCTGAAATTAAGTTATGCAACAGGCACGGCACCCTTTCAGAAGACTGGGCATGTTACCAATTTCCTGAGAGACAATTCTGCTGCAGTACGGAGAACAGGTTCATCACATTATGGGAGTGAAATGGCACTCCAAAGTTGAGGTACAAGGAACAGTAAGTTTCTTGTTAGCCAAACATACAAATTGCACACAAATTCGCCATGGAATTCTTGCAGTGTATGGTGCAATGCAATGTAGCATCCAGTCGTAGTGAAACAGTGCCACCAATTTGATGAAGACCATTCAGTCTTTCCAGCAAGCTCAGTGGATATTTGACAGGAAAGAGATTTTCCATCAAAGAGGAAATTCACACAGCAATCCTCAAATTGTTCCATGACTGAGGCACATGTTTATATTTTCAAGAAACTGAACAGTTTGTGGGATGTTACAATTGTTGTTTACAGGTTTTAGTGACTGTAGTGAAAAGTAGTATCTGCATCACTTTGAATTGTATTGCAGCATACAGTAAAAGTTACTCAGTCTGCCATAGTAACAGGTAACTTTCTTTCTGAAGTCTCATAGTTTCCTGCTGCTTTCACACCTTTCTTTGACAATCATCAGATGTCAGGTTACTCCTGGATGCATCAGTGAATGGAATCCTACTATGCTGACTGAGTACCCATTCTGTGTTTTCCCATACCCAACTCCACAGACCAATGCTTTGGGGGAGGGATGCTAGTGCTATCTGAGGCCACATTGATAATGTGGAGACTTGGATTCTGTCTTGACCATAGTTGCCTGATATCCCAGATATCTGGTTGGAAGCCCAACTCCCAACTGTACTTTGTTGGGATAGATAAAATTCCTGGTTACATAAAAATGGACAACATTATATAAAATGATGTGGTCTTCACTTCAAATTGCTCATTACCAATTTCTAATGAGGGGCAGTCTTGTACGAGTTACTGACTTAAACTCCTCCTTTTATTAACAGCGCTAAGTGGCCATACTTGACTAAATAGCCATTGTTTTCGAGTAGTGCATCAGAGGTCAATCGTGACAGTGCTTTGTAATTCTCTGCTGAAAAAATTGAATAGGGTTGTGCAGTTTCCTTCCCCTGTGGCAGCCTTAGTCGTCATGATGATCTTATCAAAACATTCGAAAGAGAAATTGTGATGAAGGAAGCTGGGATAATTTTTTAATTTTTACTTCCCCCTTGTTTTGCAATATGCCTCCTTCAAATTTGTTTCTTCACTTTCAACTAATTACCATTAACATATGTGAATTGTAATCTGCATTTTCATAAAAGAGAAAGGCAGCCCCCTCAGGTTGAATTTTGTCTGTGTAATTGATTTTCTAATTTATATTGTGTATTCCTAGTTAGTATCTTTTATTATAGGGCAAAATCAGTCATTTTTATGTAACTTTAATTCCGATGTTGACTTATAAACAAATATAAATGGGAAGTTGTGCACTGGCCATACATAACTGTGTATTATTGGGAGGATGTGAAAAGTGAAAGTAGAAGACTGTGAAACGCAAGTGTGCATCTGTCGGCTACATCATTTACAGTAGACAGTACTGCACACCCCTATGTTTTCAGCCAGTATGTAGACACCGAGGACAACAAAGTAGGCAAACCACAACAAAATGGCAGTTTAGACTGTGCTGCAAGTAAACTATGTTGAAAAATGATTTGACTTTGAAGAAAGTGTCTACAGGACTTTCAAACCATTTTCACTGACAGTGAAACAGAGCTCAGTTTCAGAATATCTAGAAGTTATTTCTTGTAGATGGGGATTTGATGTTTGAAGAATGTGTGCAGTTAAAGAACTTTCTCAAGGATGAAGAGAAGAACTTTTCAAGCTGAAATCTGATTAGTGGAAGGAATTTTTTTTCATTGTTATGAAAACTATGACAACTTCTTAAAACTTTTCCGTCTTGTTTCAGATGATGGTGAACACTTGGTGAGCTGAGAGGAAACTTTTCCCAGCAGCAACATTAGAAGCTGAAATAATAATAATAATAATAATAATAATAATAATAATGAAGATGGTTTAGTGATTTACATGTCTCCAGTTTTATTGAGGAAGAAGAGAAGATTCTATGAAGGAGATTGAAAAGTGAGCAAAAATCTCAATAAGGTAAAAAAAACATTGAATTGTAGCCTGTGTGTGTGTTTAGTCTTGGTTTTTAAAAAATATCCCGATTTAGTTCAGAAAAAACTTGGTGTCTGGTCTGTACTAATACAGCTGCCTTCTAAATGGGCAGTGCACAGCTCTTTTGCAATTTCTTGTGGGTGCCTATGAGCCACAACTCTTATGCTCTAAACAGGTTATCGACTCCAGGCTACCACTGGAAGATGGTTTGTCTCATAGTAGTGGTTCTCTGTTTGAATGATGTCACTGTGGTGTATGACAAATTGACAGGCAACTTATCATGCTGCTATACACTCACAATGTAGATAAGCCTGAAATGATCCTTCAGAGCATGTTTACAGACAACACAGTTGAAGATTTTAATGAATCTGTCTCACAGAGACTTCTGTTCAATAGTAGATTATGATAAATATTCTGGCCAACAAAGTATCTGATTCCATTAAATTTTCAGCTATGTTTTTTCAATAATTGCAAATCTGCTGTTCAAAAATGGAAGCCTTTTGGATTGATATTTTGTTTGAAATTTCTTTCTGTTTCTTTGATGTTTGAGATTATAAATTTCATGTGTTTCAAATTATTTGGTTATGAAAATGCCTCATAGCACTTCTGTGTGAAATAGAAACTGTTATAATTTTTCATAACCACTAGAACAGTTCCTGAAGTTAATATTGTAAAAATGTACCTTTGATGCTTTGCACCCGTGAGTTGAGTTGTGCTATCGTTGTTAACTTTCTCAATAGTTTTAGTGAGGTTACTGAATGAGAGTAGTTGTCTTGGACTTGATGTCACATGGAACCAAGTGCAGTTTTATCTGTTGGACTGAGTAATGTGAACTCAGTGTATATCATGAACTGTAATTTGCTTTTATACTTCTGCAACTTTGAAATCAGTGACTCTTTTTAGCCAGTTGCCAAAGCTTTAGAAATGTGGTTTAGCTGTTGATTACATTTGGAGAATTGGGCTTATCAAAAGCTACAATGTTTTTTCATCAGCAAGTCAAGATATTAACTGAAACTATATGACCTAGAGCCCACATGAATTGTACTTCTAAATATATTTGGATGGTGAGCTGAGCACAAAATACTTCAAATCATGTTGATACTGTTTTTTAGGTTATGCAACAAATGTCATTGGAACTCTATCCTACAGTGTCATATCCCAACATTACACTTCAGACAGTTCTGACAAACAAATGTTACATCATTTCAATATTTTCTTGTTGTTTGGAGTGAGTAACGGGACTCTTATAAGACACAGGAAGAGAGAAGAAATAAAGCTCTTGATATCAGAGGCAGGAAGGGTCTTGGAAGATAAGTTGAATGGAATGGAAGGGATAAAAATCAGAAATTTTTGACATTCCTACCTGGAATTTCCGTTGGTTGTTTTAAAAATGCTAAAATTCCACCAACCGACATATTGCCCCCTGCCAGTGGTGTGGTGTGATGTGATGCAACATGGAGGGGCAGCTGGTCAGCACACCTCTGTCCTAGGATTTTTTTTACTGTGGAACCACTACTACTCGGTCAAGCAGCTCCTCACAAGACTGACTGCATTTTGTACCAGTCACAGTCCCCCCCCTGAGGAAAAATCGCTGGCAGTTAGTCGAATGGCACATCTAAGGAGGCAGACAGTGGAATGGGTAGTGTGTTAAAGAGCAGTTCTAAGATGAACATAAGACAAGAATAATGGAATGTAGTCAAGTTGAATCAGGAGATGCGGAATGAATAACGAGGGATGATCAGCGAGTTTGCATTTGAAAGCTGTACAAGGAAGGGTGAAAAAGCTTCTACCCTAACAAATAAAGAGTGAAAGAAATTTCATAATATAAATTTATTTGTATATATAATACCTGTGTACACCAATACACTTGGAGGCATGCTCAGATAACTTCTGCAAACCATTCAAAGAAAAGATCTTTGATTTCAATTGCAACAAAGCATCAGTCACTGCATCATCATCATCCTTTGAGGTATTTTTTTTCGGTTTGGGAAAAGGAAAAAGTCTGACCCAGTCAGATCTGGAGAATATGGCAGGCGACACGTTCCACATCATTACGAAAGAATCGTTTTCATGATCCATGGAACAAGTAATATAACTAACTAATTTGAATGGGAAGTTTTTCATTGTCAATTATACGAGGTTTGTCCGGAAAATACGTATAAAGGTTGAATAATGTCTTTATGTTACAGGTTGCAGTCACCATCAGGTGAGACTACTGCTGTAATCAATCAAATCAATGCTCAGTTCGAGTCAGAGCACTCTGCGTGAAGGTGGGAGTGTGCAGCAGATTGTGTTCTTAAAGACCGTGGATTGACAGAATGATTGCTGACAAGCTGTCAACCCTCAAAACAATTGTTCACAAAAACTTGAAATGAAGAAATTGTACCAAAGCTCTTGACACCAGAACAGAAAGCAAAGAGGGTTGAGTGCTGTAGGGATTGGTTGGAAGCAGAGGAATGAGGTGACTTTCTCAACCGAGTCATCACTGAAGACGTGTCCTGGTATTAGAAATTCGATGTGGAGCTCAAAGCAAGGAATGGAAACTAGCAGGAGAACCGAGAACAAAAGAGTCGCGAAAATCAAGGTCCAATGTGATGACAGTGTTGATTCTTGGAGCATTGTTCACAAGAAATTTGTCCCTCCCAGCAAGAGAGTGAACGGAAATTTTTACGTTGAAGTTCTGACACGTCTAGGAGCTCTTGTGGCAACAGTTTGACCCTTCATCACAAGAATGTGCCCGCACACATGTCGCTCGTTGTGTTTTTGGCCCGAAGCTCAATCACCACTGGATTTAGTCCCGTGTGAGTTCTTCATGTTCCCAAAAATGCGTAATGGTGTTGCATTGGGAGATGTGGAAACGACATGGCAACTAAACAACATCACAACTGAAGACTTTCAGCAATGTTATCAACAGTGGAAATGGCGTTGGCAGAAGTGTATCACGTCTCAGGGTGAGCACTTTGAAGGAGACCATATTGTAATACCTGAATAATTGTAAAATAAAGTTATTATGCAACTTTTATATGTATTTTTCGGACAAACCTCGCAGATTAGGAAATGAGACACTGAAGATAATAGAAGTGTTTTGTTATTTGGGTAACAAAATAATTGATTTTGGCTGACACAGAGAGGATATAAAATGCAGGCTGGACTGTATATCTGAGAAAGAGGAATATGTTAGGAGTGGATGTAAATGTTACGGAGTCTTTTCTGGAGGTATCTGCGTGAAGTGTAGCCTTGCTCCGAAACGAGATGTGAACAACAAGCAGTTGAAGCTAGAAAAGGATGGTATCTTTAAAAATGTGTTTCTAGGAAGAAATTTTGATGATTACGTGGATAAAACATAAGGTAAACTCTGTCCATCGGTACTGGCCGACCACCGTGTCATCGTTTACCAATGACGTCCAGCACACCACTATCCTGCCTGTGTCAGTTTTCTTGTCCTCGAGTTCCTCAGTTGGCATCACAAGGGTGAATGTACACTTTCCCAATCCTCTCACCCAGAAAAATCCCTGGCAGTACAGGGAATCTAAACATGTGTCCTCGCCATGATAGGCAGCAGCAGTGAACACTATGTTACAGAGGTAGTCAATAAGTGGATAGATGACTACTACTGGCACTCGACACCCTCTGCACTGCACCTAGAGGTGGCTAATGGAATAATTATGCAGTTGCAAATCAAATTACCAGGGGCATAGTATTGAAAGAAATTTTCAGCACAACATGAGTAAAAGAAGGAACTGGTTGATAAGACATACCCTGATGCATCGAGGAATCATCAATTTGGTGTTGGTGGGATTTGAGTGAGAGGAGGAAAAGCTGTTGAAGGGGAAATACAGTAAGCAGGTTCAAATAGATGTAGGCTTGCATAGAGAGCTGCATCAAACCAGGAGGAGGAAAAGCTGTTGAAGGGAAAATACAGTAAGCAGGTTCAAATAGATGTAGGCTTGCATAGAGAGCTGCATCAAACCAGTCTTTGGACTGAAGACCACAACAACAAAAACAGTTGGCTGTGTGTAGGAATTTTCTGTGGTCAGGAAAGCAATGAGAAATGATTTTCTGATTAAGAAAAGTGCAAACACTATACATTAATGTGGTGTAAAATGTTTCTTGACCTGTTTATGAAGCCAGAGAAATCTTATATTAGTTCTTTTGGCATGATAAACCTGTACACGATGATTAAACTACACCTACCCATGGGTTTTATGCAACTTGCAATGCCTACAAATGTCATGGGCAAGATTTTCATTTCTCTCACCCACTACATGCAAATTACTAGTCCTACATAAAAAAATGAACAGGATCTTTTTGTGGGAAATTTAATGTAGTCATTTCTTTTTGGGAGGGGAGGGGATACATTTTTACTAGAAGCCATAGTTTTTGAATTATATAACAAAAAGTACAAGACAGGCATTCAAATGCCTTTTTTCTTGAATGCCACAGAAAGTGTGGTGTCCAACAAAGTACAAAATGTAATGTAGTTAATTTTGATACAAAAAGGTTCTGTTCATTGTTTTTGCAGGACTAACAGTGAGCATGTAGGGAGGAGAGAAGATTAAAATCATGGGTGTGGTTCTTGAAGATGTTGCAGGTTCCATAAAACTTTATGGCAGGGGCAGCTGAATAACCCTGTGTATGATCCACAAGATTCAACAACATGCTGATCAAACCTCATGGTCAAACATGGCTGCTGATAGAAAATAGGTGGTTCATATTGGCTTGAGTATCCCCATTATGTGACTGCTGTAAAGAAGAGGATGTGGGGTGTCCTCCGTCAGCTTTTATACCCACACTGGTATGCCAAAAGGCATTAAAATATACAAGGCATGCCAGAAAAGTAAGTACCATTGTGGGAAAGGACTCATGAAAACATTTCTTCAGACCGTAACAGCCACCACTGTTCAGACATTTGTCATAGCAGTAATCCAACTTTTCTATGCCCTTTTCATAGAAAGATAATACCAGTTAAGACCTCCAATACTGATCACACTTGCTTACATCATCATAGGTGTTCAAGCACCTTCATCCTGACTGATGATGAAGTAAAAGTGGTAGTCCGAAGATGTGAGATTGGCAGGTGGTCTCACTGTTCCCAAATGAATTGTTTAGTAAGGATTTCAGTGCCACCAGCAGAAATGAAGCATCATAATGATTCGATTGAGAGTTTTGCATCTTTTGTTTTGAATAGTGTGATGGAGTTCTCTCGGTGTTTTGCAGTATCATACCGCTTTCATGGTTTCAGCTCTGAGAAGGAACTCAACAAGCAGAATGCCTTGTTGGTCGCAGAATCCATTTCACCTGACTTTTTGCACTTGCAACTTCATTATGATTTCTTTTTTGGGGGTGGTGGAGGATTGTCGGACTGTCAGTTCCTTCACTCCATAGATTGTTGATTTTATTTTGGAGTGTCATGAAGACCCCAAGTTTCATCACCAGTAACGATTCTATTTAAGAACTCATCTTCCTCATCACTGTATTCAGTGCTGAAATGTCAAAACTCTGCCAAGGTACATAATTTTGAAAGCATTTTTCAAACGCAATTCACAAAAATTTAAGCAATTTATGACTGAGTCATGCAAAACAGTTTTTGAAATACATTCTTATTGTGAACCATGTGTTTTCTCACCCATACCATCAGTGACAACAGAAGGCTGTCCAACACATGCTTCGTCATGAGTGTTTCTTCAACTGTCTCATCCACTTTCTCACCGTAAATGTCTACAAGTTGATGAATTTCAGCTGGCTTAATGTTCTGTGTGTTGGAACTAAACATAACAGAGCACACTTCACAGTCACTGGGCTCAGAGGTTGTCCTAAAGATTTTGACTGATCACCAACAAATATAAATACCACAAAATTGAGCTGCAGTGTCAAGACAATGAACCAGAGAAATGTGTGAACCTACAACACAAGTGCTGCAGTGGCAGTAGAATGATTTGGCAATTACTTTCAGGATGCACCTCATACTTAGGACTTCAATGGAAGTGCCTGTCGCCTTTTAATGTAAATTTTTGCTTATGATGGTAACTATGTTTAAGCAGTGTGTGTGTGTGGCAAGGGGGTAATTAACAGTTGAACTATCTTTGTTTTGTTTATCTCTCTCTAGTCATGACAGGTAATGTGAATCAAGGACAAAGGTACTTTCTGAGTTACCTTAGTCAAGCTCCAACCCTTCTGTCCTGTACAGCTACTTGCTTTTATCCTGAGGTTGTTACTCTCTGGTCAGCAGGTGCTCCTAAAAAAGTTGCATACATTGTGTACAAAAATCTACATTTACAAAGAATTTGTGGGGCCAGACATGTTAGTAATGCTCAAGATATGGTGTGACTATTGGTATAGGGGCAATTCAGAAAATATCACCTGTCTACATTATGGCACAACTGGAATATGCTTGCTCAAATAGTGACAATGCATTCAGCTGAACTGGTAACCAGTGCTTCATATACCAACATCGTCTCCCCCTATAAAAAAAGAAATTTAGAGGCAGTCACATAAAAAAAAGCTTCTTTTCCTCTCCTAAACACTCGAAAATTGTGTGTATGTAGTTTGTTTTCATATACAGGGTGTATTAAAAGAGCTGTCACCATTACCTACACTGCTTGCATGGTGTTAATTTGCACACAGATTTCTGGTTGTTCCACTGGAAAGCTTACCAAGACATTTACAGCATAAAACTGATACCTGCTTGTATTTCAAAAAATGTACACAGCTCAAAGGTAGTGCAACTGCAGCTGTGTAGAATTACCATGCCTTTCATGCAGTACAACATTTTTAACCTCTGGGATTTGCTATGAAGTAATTACTCGATGCCATACGAAAAAACAAAACAGCCTCACTGCTAATATTTCTCACATACGTAATGGGAACAATGGAACCAACAAAATTAAGAAGACCATTAGCATTTTTTTTTAAATTCATCTATCTTTTACAGTAAATTTCAACCATAAATGTTTCGTAGGCACATTACAACATTAACAAACACTGCATTATAAATATAATTTGGGACTTCAGTGTGCAACTATATACATGACCATTTTTATTACTTAAGGGTTAATTTTATCAACTTACAGAAACAGTTAGTTTAAGAAACATTTAATCATGCCAATGGTCACCTGTTATCTCCCTGCAGTCTGTCACTGCTACATAGTGTTAAACCATAAGCTAGGTGGAAGACTCACTGGACGAAAAATTGTTAGAACTACCTACATACATTGGTAAAAAGCACTTCTGCTGGTCTCAAAATACTTTATTGTGTGCTTCTGTTCCAAATGACAACTTCACAGCTACAGTAATTTCACCAATAAGGTGGGCTACAAATAGGTTGTAATATTCTGACCTGAGTAGCTCTTCAGCAAATAGAGCTACATAATATGTGCTGCTGTTTTTACATGACCACTAATGCTAGTCATGTTTACAATAGAAACAATAATTAGGCCCAATACATATAAATTGTATGCCTACAGCCAGAGTGTACTACTTGTTGGAAATGAAAATTCATCAAAATACTTGTAGTACACACTGAAATACCTTGCATCCATTCTCTCTTGCTGCAATAAAGCTAAATCTCATAGCCAAAGGCAGTTGTACATTGTTGAGGGGAACTAGAACATATAGTAAATGTAACTAAATAATATCTGTATTCATTTGAGTTTGTTTCACCAAGATCGAGATTATGTTGTCACTTATGTCCCCTTGTTCTCACATTAATCGATTAGTTTTCAATTTTGGCCAATTGATACAAGACAGACTTATAACTCCTTCATGTTCATTGTTATTGGCAATAACTTTATTAGCTCTGATGACAATACAAAACTTGATAAACAAGTCAATGCAATCTGTGCCAGCACTTACCTCTTTCAAATTTTGTTTACATTCAGTGCTATTCATTTTGTTCTAAGGCTTGTGTTTAGTATAAATAACCAATGGTGCATCTGTAGGCCATACCAGGTCCAATATTAAAACTGCCTCAATTTGATCCCATAGATTGCCACTTTACTGATGTGGCATTTAATAAATTAAAAAGAGCACCTCTCTTGAAATATTTACAAACTGAATACTGCTGAACAAGACGTACATACATTTCGACACAGTTATACAATTGAAAACGTTGACAGATGCTCCAAAAAGTTCTTTTGCAACCTGAACACTGAAACATGTTCTAGGAACTACTTTAAAATGTTAAAAATCTACACTGGAAGACACTCTGTTTCATTTTTATATTACTGCAGAAGGGCAGGAGCAAGATAAGGTACTTTCAGGTTCCAGTACTGACCATGGTCTTACTATCATCCAGTTAGAAACATTCACACAGTGTTAGTCACAGCAGAAGCACTTCCACTACAATGGTTGTGACAAGTATGCTCCTAAACCCTATTGTTCTCATTTACTTTTTTGTGGTTTACATTGTTCACTGATAAACAATGGCATCCTAGCAGACACTGTAGAAATAAACTTCTTTGGACCAAATACATGTTAAATGTTTATTAGTATTTCTGTCACAACAATAGAAGGTAAGTAAGGTTGCTCCAAACCAAAATTATAAAATTTTTTACTGCCAACACCAGTTGTTCTGCTCCAAAATCAAACTAAATTTTCAGGTCTTCTGTGTGGTCTGCAAGTTCCTTTATGTTGGGAGCATATGTTTTACTTAATAGACAAGTTTTCTAGAACTTGTGATTTAGTAGAAAGCAAAGAAAAAACTAAAAGGCGATGAAATGAGAAATTAGAATGTGTGAGAATCACTCCAATTAGGCCAGTGGCTATATAATCTTGGTGGTGCACGGAACTGGGTTCTCAAGGCTGAGAAGAGACAGAAAAATGAAGTGAGATGTTTATGTTCCTTTGAAAGATCTAGAGACACTAGGAAGGATTATGTATGCCAATCAAGGACTATTTAAGACCATGACAGTTGGTCCTCTTGACTAGGGGTGTGAGAGAACAAACCACCACAGAAGAAAGGGAAAAATATTGTGAACTGCTATGCCAGATAGACAAATGTGTAAATTCATCAACTGAACACATAACAGGTATTGACTAGTAATAAGTTTCGCCAAAGCCAGTTGTCATTGGTTAGGTCAATACATGCCTAAGATGTCATTTTTCATGAGTAACACTGTGTGAACAAAGAACAGCTCTCAAGCATACTAAACATCAATGACCCGCTGCCTACTGGAATAACAAAGTTTCTTTATGGACCACATTTTGATCACTTGGGAGAAGCAATCTCTAGTTTATAGTGGGCTGTAATGATATCAAGCATAATATCTCATAACTTTGGCATTCTGCTGTTTTTAGGGCAGTGCTTAACAAATCAAAGAAGTTAGCCGAGATAAGGCACCATTTTTTATAATACCTGCCACTCTGCTTGTGTCATGTTAATGGAAACTGACAATCATAGCACCCACAATGGTTCAATTTTCACTTTCACAAAAAGAAAACCAGACTGTCTGTGGGTTTGGTGTTCAGCAGGGGGCAGAACCTTGTTAGTGGTCTCGCTGTGAGACTCAAAAGCATTCTAATGCCCGTGCTTACATCACCGGGTTTTGAGAGAACTGTCGGAAGGCAGCAGTGTTATTCTTGGCAGGTCCTGAAACACACACAGTGTGGCAAAAATTACTATTGGGACAGCAAATGCATTAAATCACTAGAAACTGCTGTCAGGTAGAACCACTGTACTCAATAACAACCAGAATCATTTCTATAAGTATCGCATATGAGTGCAGCTTATGGAAACTATATGGACATGAGTTCAAAATCCCTTTCTTATTTGAAGGAATTTACACTAGATTATCACACAACAGCTGTAGGGACCTAGAATAAGTTTATTCATTGAGAATACAGAAAATTGCGACACTCTCATTTCGTTATTTTCAACAGAACAACCGAAGGAAATAGAAAATCTAGCTGAAGAAATTAATAAATTACACCACAAAATTCAATTCACTTCATGTCACTGTAGGAATGAAACATTAACAAAACTTTTTATATAAAATTCTACAATTACCAGGGTTACCATCCATATCAATATAAAAATGTGTTCTTCAGAAAAATGTTTAATCACATGCATAAAGATCCAATGGATACAAGTGAAAGACAAAAAGAAACACAAATTGTAAAATCAGCTGCCTCCAGTTATGAATACATTCCCGCTGTAATACATAAATTAAACCAACCAGTTTCTGGACAACCACCCACAAACAGAAAGACCATCTTTGTAATAAGCTGACCTTCCTCAAGGAAGATTTCATGCCAACCTCTTCAAGTTGTATGACATAAAAATAAGCTTCTTCACAAGCAACACAATACTGAAAGCACTAAGCAAGAATATCACAAGTCAGGTATGTCCAAACTTCTGCAATAAACAAACTGGTAGAAGCACAGGGATGCACTCTGTCCTAACATCCAGAACAAATCCGACTTTGCAGAATGAGTTACTGGGCAAGAATTGTGGCAAACAGTGTAGAAAAGAACCAGGCAAGGTATCTGACTTTCTTGTAGGAACTGAAATATCTTTCAACACAGATACAGCACCAGTCTACTTGCTCAATGACAAATCTTGCCTTCACAACTATGAAGGCTTTCCATTTCAAAAATAATTAAATAAAAAAAACCCTGCCCCCTATCTCTCTTTACATCTTACCTACATTAATATCACTATAAATAATCTTGCATGATATATCTAAGCCTTCTACTCTTGTTTTTAAAAGTAAACTTCATCTACATAGCAAGAGCTGCAAATATTGGAACTTAACTCTATTATTGGGCATTCATGTTCAGTTTTGATTAAAGTATTTACCCACACACTTTTATTGTCTCTGAGCAAAGTATGTTATATCTTCATAACACGCATCAGTTGTACAGTGCTGGCTAAGTTTAGTAATCAATTGTGCCTCATGGGCATGACTATTGTCTGAAGTAGTGATGGAAGGAATTGACACTTTGAATGCTGCATAGAGGGCTATGTGAGTGTCTTTTCTGAGCAGCACATTGCAAATCATACCAGATAAGCTCAATGTTCAAATCTGGGGAGTTTAGTGGCCAGTGGAAGTGTTTAAATTTAGAAGAGTGTTCCAGGAACCACTTTGTAGCAATTCTGGACCTGCCAACTGTATCATTGTCCTGCTGGAATTGACCGAGTCCATCAGAATTCCCAATGGACAGGATGCTTATGTATGTGTCACCTTTCAGGGTCATACCTAGCCATATACTCCAACTGCATGCCTCCTACATCATTACAGAGCCTCCACCAGCTACAACTGTCCCCTACTGACATGCAGTGTCCATAGATTCAAGAGGTTGTCTCCATGCCTGTACGTGTCCAACTGCACGACACAGTTTGAAATGAGACTTGTCCGACCAGGCAATGCATTTCCACTCATCAACAGTCAAATATCGGTGTTGATGGACCCAGGTGAGGCATAAAGCTTTGTGTCGTTCAGTCATCAAGGGTACACAAGTGGACCTTCCGCTACAAAAGTTCATATCGGTGATGGTTCACACTCTGACACTTGTCCATGGCCCAGCATTGAAATATGCAGAAGGGTTGCACTTCTGTCACTTTGAATGATTCTCTTCAGTTGTTGGTCCTATTTTGCAGGATCTTTCTTCGGCTGCAATGATGTCGGAGATCTTATGTTTTACTAGATTCCGGATATTCACTGAATGCTCATGAAAATAACCACTTCATTCTTACGTTGGAGATGCTTTGTCCCATTGCTCATATGCCAACTATAACACCACATTCAAATTCACGTAAATCTTGATAAGCTGCCATTGTAGCAGCACTAAGCAATCTAGCATCTGTGCCAGAAAAATGTTGTCTTATATAGGCATTGCCGACTGCAGTGCCATAATCTGTATGTTTACAAATCCCTGTATTTGAATACGCATGCCAAAGCCAGTTTTGTTGGCAATTCAGAGTATATACATATCCTGTGAGAAGATAATGATATGTTACCAATCCACATACTGTGATGGAAGAGGTACATGGCAGGGAATGTGTTGTGTTGTTTGATGGTTGATGGTATTCTGGGACCATTTTATCCTCAGAAAAGAAACAGTTACCTTGATATGCTCAGGCTGTTACTATGACTGGCTGACTCCCGAGACACAGTCTTTTTCCAGCAATATGGTGCACTGTGGCAGATGTTGCGGACCAGGTGTTACGAGGTATGCTGAAATGGCAGGGGTGGTCCTATTCCCTGGTGTTCTAGGCCAACAGGCATTAGAAACTTGGGCTTGTTTCTATGAGCACATACCAAGGACAGAATCTAACAAGCAGCTGTCAACCACATCAAAAATTTAATGAACAAAATCATTTCTGTCCTTGCCACAGGTGATGCAGATATAATGTGCTGAATGTGGATCGATCCTGATAACAGACTGGAAATTGTGCCCACATGTTGAAATTGATTAAACTGCATAAAACTTTGTGACAATACCTTAGGTCAAATTTGTTTGCATGCTGTTACACAACATAAGTGTTCTGTAACTTTTGAGACACTCTGTTTATCGTCTGCCCATGGCAGGTTAAAAACCTTATTGTGCTGTCAGAGCCCTTGATATGTTCTCAGAAAGAGGCTAAACCACCACACATTTCAAGTCACCTGCTGTCCAGTTTATGTGGTGTTTGCTCCACTGACAACATATACATTTTTATGCCTCAATAGTCTTCAGCAAGGGTCCCACTGCATGCAACTTGCCATCACATTATTTGGTTGAAAACTAGTAGACATGGGTCTGCAGTGATTCCTGTTGTGTTTGAGACTGACTGTCAATGGCAACTTACAATGTTCATCTCGATGACTAACTACGAGTTAGGATCTTAATGTGGCCACATTGTGTGGTACAACATTCCTTGTAGACAAGCATTTGGGAGAGAATAATCCCATACGAGGAGGGTTGAGGAAAGAGCATGTAAAAGGCACATTATAAAATATGTGATGAAGGGAGGCAAATAACGTTGAGTAGCATCTATCGACCCACTTCACTGAGTGGTCAGCATATCTGACTGCCATGCAGTTCATTTCCAGTCATGTCGCACCTTCTCTCTGCTCAGGGAGTGGGTGGTATGTTGTCCTTATTATTGATTCATCATAGCCAGCATGAAAGTCACCCACCGTGGTGTCAACAGAAAAGACCTGCAACTTGTCAGCCAAACTTACCCAGCAAGTGACTCCCAGGTATCAATGTCCATATGACCACTTCATTCCACCTAGAGCATTAGAAAGGGAAACGTACCAAAGAGGAACAGTGACCAAATATGCTAAATGTGTTGGGCTATAAACAAACAAGGATACTATTTCAAAATTTAAAAGCTTTTGTCTACCTTGGTCACCAAAGTCTCAACATTATGGCCTTTCCTCAGAAACATACAGTGATCAGAAGTCCAAAGTAGCAACCGAAAAAAAGATATCTTATCAGTGTACTATCAGATATGAGGCTCCTCTGAAATTGTCTATGGAGGTTTTTTACTTTCTCCTACATAAAGGGTGAGATGAACTCCACTGATAAAATTCAGGTGGTGGTTCAAAGATGTTTTATGAGTATTTTGGTACAATGGACCTTGGTCTCCTGTGGCTCACTGCAAAGTAATAATGTAATTATGATTTATTTAGTTTGTTACCTTCATTTCTTCTGAAAATACACTGTCCAGACACGTTAATGTGACTACCCGTCAAGACCTCGAATAACCTCTTTTTGCAGTGCACACCGTTGCGAGACATGCAGGAAGAGATTCATGGAAATGATCATATGGCATTAATGACTGGCAGACCCCATCCAGGCTCGATCAGTTGCCTACTGCAATTCTTTTCATTTTATGCTGCTTTTGAGACATGCTTGTTGATGACAAGAACAACACAATGCCCACTTTCCAAGGACACAAAAATCCCGTATCAAACTGGGCTCCCCAATGTGGCTGTGAGGTTCTGTATTAACAGGGGTGTGGAGCCATTACGATTTCATTGCCAAGTCCAGGTGTTCTAGGTTTCTCATGTGAGGATCCACAGACAATACACCCTGGCAGGGGGGTTCCCACAGATTCTCAGTTGGTTTATATCTGAGGACTTTGGTGGTTAGAGGCATGTGATAAACTCGTCCTGTTGCTGTTTGAACCACACATGAGCTGCGAGCTGTGTTGCATTGTACTGCTGGTAAATGTCACTATGCTGAATAAAAACAAACGGTGTGTACGGGTGGACACGGCCCTCGAGGACAGACGGATACATCTGTTGATCCTTTGTGCCTCCCAGAATATCATCACCACCCAGGGAATGCCACAGACTCCCTCCCCTGTTGTGCCCCATTCTGACAGTTGTTGCAGTGTGTTTTGCTTTCAGACATTTAACAATGTGCATTCCAATAGCCATCTGTCATTTGAAATGCCTCTCAGTTCATTTGGGTGGTCAGTTGTTTAACAGATGCACGCCTCTGCAGCTGACATTCACCCCTGTCATCTGTGGCCCACGACTACACCACAGTATCCACGGCACCAATTCTGAATAGCACCATTTTGCTGAGCACAGTATACTTTAACCACACTGACATGCGAACAGTTTACAGACTTACTCATTCCCAAATGCTTCCACCCTTTCCCCAAAAGCCAATGACAATGCACATTTTGTCTCCTCCTTACAGTGACAACTGCACTATTTTCTCTGGCTCCCAACATGCTTTGTATACCCTTCACTGCTAGTGGTGTTGTCTGTGAGTGATTACTGCATGTCGATTTTGATTGCAGGCAGTGGTCACATTAATATTATGGACCAGACCGTGTATCTACACAATAAAGAAAAAAACCCAGTGTAGCATATCAACTGTATTTTGTCAAAAAATATGCAAGTTTTTTCCACAGAAACGGAAAATTTCTAAATTCGTTCCCCTGTTGAAAAAGAGTGATAATCTTGAAACAGAAAACTGCAGACCTGTCTCACTTCTCCCAACTTTCTCTAAGGTTTTGGCGATACTAATCAAATATAGAGTGACACATTATCTTAATTATGGAATCTGATAAACAGTAATCAGCATGGATTTCTAGCTGGGAGTAGTACCGAAACAGCTTTACTGGAAAAAACCCAAAAGAAATAATTAGTAAATTGGGAGAGGGGAAAAAGTGTTGTCAGGATAAATCTAGAGCTTTCAAAAGCCTTTGACACTGTTGACCACAGCATATGTTTGGAAAGCTTGAAGCTATAGGTATCAGAGGACCGGACCAAAAAGTGGCTTGAGTGGTATCTGGAAAAGAGGATGTAGGTGGTTGGAATTAGAGCACCAAAAGAAGTCTATTAGGCCCCTTGCTGTTCCCCATTTACATTAATTATATTCATGTGCCAGAGAGAAAAGCTAGAATCAAGTTGTTTTGCTGAAGATACTAGTTTAATTGTTTGTTTTATGAAGCAGTCATTGCACACTATTGTGGACCATGTCCTACAAGATACACAAAAATGGCTCGGTGCAAACAAGCTAACACTGAATGCAAAAAAAAAAACTAATTATGTGCAATATGTAAGAATAAGTGAACATGACGACCTACATCTCACTATGGAGGGAAACAACTTGAAAGAGTTCAGTGAGCAAAATTCCTGGGTATGCACATTGATGAGAAGATAAACTGGAAGGACCATGTGGTGAGCTTAGCACTAAAACCCAATTCAGCATGTTTTGTACTTGGAATAATTTCAAGAGTTTGTAGTAATGACTGTACCAGATTAGCATATTTTGGCTATTTCCAGTCAATTGAGGCCTATGGGATAGTATCCTTGAGGAAAAACAAATTGTTGTTTAAATGAGATTTTCAAATTACAAAAACACCCTATTCAGATAATCACCCAGAGCCCACATCAAACACGTTGTAGGCCCCTTTTTAAAGCATTGGAAATTTTTGCAATTCCATCATTATACATTCTGAAATGTCTGTCGGTGATCAAACAAAATCGCGACAAAATGAAAAACCAATACAGGTTACCATACACGGCAATGTAAAAATCTCCACTTACAGGCTGTAATAAGGACCCAAAGTCAGAAACATGTATGTAATCAAGGCATCAAAATTTTTAATGCACTACCAAAACATATCAAAGAGCTGGAAAATTAGGATAAATTTAAAACTCTTATAAAGAACCACATGCTTGACAAATGTCACTAAAGTATAAGTGAATAGCTCTGCTCAACTGTAGAAAAATATATGATGTGGCAAATGAAATCACAACTTCAAGGAATAGGTCTGTCCAGCACATAATTTCTTGTGTCATAAAAACAGTTATTTGTTGTATATTGTAATAAAAATGAGATAAATTAATATGAATACAGCACAAATTTGATCATTGGGATGTTGTGGTCTTAAGTCCTGATACTGGTTTGATGCAGCTCTCCATGCTGCTCTATCCTGTGCAAGCTGCTTCATCTCCCAGTACCTACTGCAACCTACATCCTTCTGAATCTGTTTACTGTATTCATCTCTTGGTCTTCCTCTACGTTTTTACCTTTCCTGCTGCCCTCCAATACTAAATTGGTGATGTCTGAGAACATGTCCTAACAACTGATCCCTTCTTCTACTCAAGTTGTGCCACAAACTCGCCTTCTCCCGAATCGTATCCAATACTTCCTCATTAGTTATATGATCTACCCATCTAATCTTCAGCATTCTTCTGTAGCACCACATTTCGAAACCTTCTATTCTCTTATTGTCCATGATTCACTTCCATACCAGGCTACACTCCATACAAATACTTTCAGAAACGACTTCCTGACACACAAATCTATACTCGATGTGAACAAATTTGTCTTCTTCAGAAACGCTTTCCTTGCCAGTCTACATTTTATATCCTCTCTACTTCTCATCAGTTATTTTGCTCCCCAAATAGCAAAACTCATTTACTACTTTAAGTGTCTCATTTCCTAATATAATTCCCTCAGTATCACCTGACTTAATTCGACTACATTCCATTATCCTTGTTTTGCTTTTGTTGATGTTCACCTTATATCCTCCTTTCAAGACACTATTCATTCCGTTCAACTGCTCTTCCAGGTCATTTGCTGTCTCTGACAGAATTACAATGTCACTGGCGAACCTCAAAGTTTTTATTTCTTCTCCATGGCTTTTAATACCTACTCCGAACTTTTGTTTTGTTTCCTTTACTGCTTGCACAATATACAGATTGAATAACATCGAGGAGAGGCTACAACCCTGTCTCATTCCCTTCCCAACCACTGCTTCCCTTTCATGTCCCTCGAATCTTATAACTGCCATCTTGTTTCTGTAAAAATTGTAAATAGCCTTTCGCTCCCTGTATTTTACCCCTGCCACCTTTAGAATTTGAAAGCAAGTATTCCAGTCAACATTGTCAAAAGCTTTCTCTAAGTCTACAAATGTTAGAAACGTAGGTTTGCCTTTCCTTAATCTACTTTATAAGGTAAGTCGTAGGGTCAGTATTGCCTCATGTGTTCCAATATTTCTACGGAATCCAAACTGATCTTCCCCGAGGTTGGCTTCTAGTTTTTCCATTCATCTGTAAAAAATTTGCGTTAGTACTTTGCAGCTGTGACTTATTAAACTTATAGTTTGGTAATTTTCTCATCTGTCAACGCTTGCTCTCTTTGGGATTGGAATTATTATACTCTTCTTGAGGTCTGAGGGTATTTCGCCTGTCTCATACACCTTGCTCACCAGATGGTAGAGTTTTGTCAGGACTGGCTCTCCCAAGGCTGTCAGTAGTTCTAATGGAAGGTTTTCGACTCAGGTCTTTCACTGCTCTGTCAAACTCTTCATGCAGTATCATATCTCCCATTTCATCTTCATCTACATCCTCTTCCATTTCCACAATATTGTCCTCAAGTACATCACCCTTGTATAGATCCTCTATATACTCCTTCCAACTTTCAGCTTTCCCTTCTTTGCTTAGAACTGAGTTTCCATCTGAGCTCTTGATATTCATACAAGTGGTTCTCTTTAATTTTCCTGTAGGCAGTATCTATATTACCCCTGGTGAGACAAGCCTCTACATCCTTACATTTGTCCTCTACCCATCTCTGCTTAGCCATTTTGCACATCCTGTCGATCTCATTTTTGAGACATTTGTATACCTTTTTGCCTTCTTCATTTACTGCATTTTTATATTTTCTCCTTTCATCAGTTAGGTTCAATAACTCTTCTGTTA
This sequence comes from Schistocerca gregaria, assembly GCF_023897955.1. Classification (NCBI taxonomy): domain Eukaryota; kingdom Metazoa; phylum Arthropoda; class Insecta; order Orthoptera; family Acrididae; genus Schistocerca; species Schistocerca gregaria. Next base: position 119,709 of record NW_026061959.1, on the reverse strand, counting down.
CCCAAGGATTTCTAGCAGCCCTCATCTTTTTTCCTACTTTATCCTCTGCTGCCTTCACTACTTCGTTTCTCAAAGCTACCCATTCTTCTTCTACTGTATTACTTTCCCCCATTCCTGTCATTTGTTCCCTTACAGTCTCCTTGAAGCTCTGTACAACCACTGGTTCTTTCAGTTTATCCAGGTCCCATCTCCTTAAATTCCCACCTTTTTGCAGTTTCTACAGGTCATAACCAATAGATTGTGGCCAGAGTCCACATTTGCCCCTGGAAATGTCTTACAATTTAAAACCTGTTTCCTAAATCTCTGTCTTACCATTATATAATGTGAAATATTGCAGTATCTCCAGGTCTCTTCCACATATACAACCTTCTTTCATGATTCTTGAACCCAGTGTTAATCATAGCTAAATTATGCTCTGAGCAAAATTCTACCAGATGGCTTCCTCTTTCATTTCTCCCCCCCCCCCCCAAATCCATATTCACCTACCACGTTTCCTTATTTCCCTTTTCCTGCTACCGAATTGCAGTCACCAATGACTATTAAATTTTCGTCTCCTTTCACTATCTGAATAATTTCTTTTACTTCATCATACATTTCTTCGTCATCTGCAGAGCTAGTTGGCATATAAAGTTCTACTACTGTGGTAGGCGTGGGCTTCGTGTCTATCTTGGCCACAATAATGCGTTTACTATGCTGTTTGTAGTAGCTTACCCACACTCCTATTTTTTTTATTCATTATTTAACCTAATCCTGGTTACCCCTAATTGATTTTGTGTTTATAACCCTGTAGTCACCTGACAAAAAGTCTTGTTCCTCCTGCCACCGAACTTCACCAATTCCCGCTATATTTTACTTTAACTTATCCATTTCCCTTTTTAAATTTTCTAACTTACCTGCCCGATTAAGGGATCTGAAATTCCACGCTCCGTTCCGTAGAACGTCAGTTTTCTTTCTCCTGATAACGACATCCTACTGAGTAGAGCTCGCCCAGAGATCCGAATGGGGGATTATTTTACCCCCGAAATGTTTTACCGAAGAGGACGCCATCATCATTTAACCATACAGTAAATGTGCATGCCCTCAGGAAAAATTTCTGCCATAGTTTCCCCTCGCTTTCAGCCATTCGCAGTACCAGCACAGCATGGCCGTTTCGGTTCGTGTTACAAGGCCAGATCAGTCAATCATCCATAATGTTGCCCTGCAACTACTAAAAAGGCTGCTGCCCCTCTTTAGGAACCACACGTTTGTCTGGCCTCTCAACAGATACTCCTCCGTTTTGGTTGCCCTATGGTACGTCTATCTGTATCACTGAGGCAAGCAAGCCTCCCCACCAACGGCAAGGTCCATGGTTCATGGTTCATTCGGATGATGATAAATAAAAGTTGCGAGTGGATGAGTGTGTTATGCATTGCAAGGCAAAACACAGCCAACTGGGCACGGTATAGCAAGAGCCAACGCTGCAGCACACTACTGGAACAGAAACCTTTCATCATTTTCCACTATGGAAGTGTTTAGAGAACGTGAGCTTAAGTCCTAAACGAACATAGTGTGGATGTGTAAGCCCTCAGCCTTCGTGCACTAAATTCTTCTCATCTCAGTACCACAGCCTTCGCCATCGGCGTAACCGTGGAATGCAGTAAGGGGTTGGCTGTTCGACCACAAGAAGCGGCAGCCTGCCCTGAGTTACAAGGGGCTAGCGGAAATTCGCGGGGATTGTCAGCTGCACTGTTTTGCTGCTTTACCTACAACTCAGACTATTGTGGTCGTGACATTTCTTGTACCTATTAAGTGTTGCAACAATGTATTTGTATGATTTCAGCTGTTACAACTGCGACTCTTTGGCATCACGGTAATAGGGTACGGCATTTTTTCGCCTGTTTAACTGCACAGTTTTATTTTTCGCTATCGATTTGCTGTAGTACCTTAGAACATATTCTGAGGTCAAACAGAACGACCTCAACGCGAGCCAGCATGAATTTCGAGAATATACACTCCTGGAAATGGAAAAAAGAACACATTGACACCGGTGTGTCAGACCCACCATACTTGCTCCGGACACTGCGAGAGGGCTGTACAAGCAATGATCACACGCACGGCACAGCGGACACACCAGGAACCGCGGTGTTGGCCGTCGAATGGCGCTAGCTGCGCAGCATTTGTGCACCGCCGCCGTCAGTGTCAGCCAGTTTGTCGTGGCATACGGAGCTCATTCGCAGTCTTTAACACTGGTAGCATGCCGCGACAGCGTGGTCGTGAACCGTATGTGCAGTTGACGGACTTTGAGCGAGGGCGTATAGTGGGCATGCGGGAGGCCGGGTGGACGTACCGCCGAATTGCTCAACACGTGGGGCGTGAGGTCTCCACAGTACATCGATGTTGTCGCCAGTGGTCGGCGGAAGGTGCACGTGCCCGTCGACCTGGGACCGGACCGCAGCGACGCACGGATGCACGCCAAGACCGTAGGATCCTACGCAGTGCCGTAGGGGACCGCACCGCCACTTCCCAGCAAATTAGGGACACTGTTGCTCCTGGGGTATCGGCGAGGACCATTCGCAACCGTCTCCATGAAGCTGGGCTACGGTTCCGCACACCGTTAGGCCGTCTTCCGCTCACGCCCCAACATCGTGCAGCCCGCCTCCAGTGGTGTCGCGACAGGCGTGAATGGAGGGACGAATGGAGACGTGTCGTGTTCAGCGATGAGAGTCGCTTCTGCCTTGGTGCCAAAGATGGTCGTATGTGTGTTTGGCGCCGTGCAGGTGAGCGCCACAATCAGGACTGCATACGACCGAGGCACACAGGGCCAACACCCGGCATCATGTTGTGGGGAGCGATCTCCTACACTGGCCGTACACCTCTGGTGATCGTCGAGGGGACACTGAATAGTGCACGGTACATCCAAACCGTCATCGAACCCATCGTTCTACCATTCCTAGACCGGCAAGGGAACTTGCTGTTCCAACAGGACAATGCACGTCCGCATGTATCCCGTGCCACCCAACGTGCTCTAGAAGGTGTAAGTCAACTCCCTGGCCAGCAAGATCTCCGGATCTGTCCCCCATTGAGCATGTTTGGGACTGGATGAAGCGTCGTCTCACGCGGTCTGCACGTCCAGCACGAACTCTGGTCCAACTGAGGCGCCAGGTGGAAATGGCATGGCAAGCCGTTCCACAGGACTACATCCAGCATCTCTACGATCGTCTCCATGGGAGAATAGCAGCCTGCATTGCTGCGAAAGGTGGATATACAATGTACTAGTGCCGACATTGTGCATGTTCTGTTGCCTGTGTCTATGTGCCTGTGGTTCTGTCAGTGTGATCATGTGATGTATCTGACCCCAGGAATGTGTCAATAAAGTTTCCCCTTCCTGGGACAATGAATTCACGGTGTTCTTATTTCAATTTCCAGGAGTGTAGATCATGCAAAACCCAATTCACTTAAAAAGCACAGTTGTCCTGGTGAGTGAAATGCGTTTCGGAAATCAGTAAACACCGTTTTCCCCTGTCTGCCTTGATCTCTGGTTTTCAGACTGTCGTTCGAGTCGGGTTGCACGTAGTCGATGTTTTCGGAATCCATGCTGCTTAGCAGGGGGGAGCTCATTCAGTCTGAGGTAACTCGTTACGCCTGAGTTCAGAATTATAAATTTTCTGCTTGACCAAGATTTCGTGCCACCGTGAAGACCAGCCTAGACTTCAGGGTGGCTCTAATGCCACTCTTGATTCCTTGTGGATAGCTTGGAAGTTAATGCTGATAATCTCTGAGAACTGTACACAGTCGTATGCGTGAATACAAGGTGCGCTGATAAAAAGTAAAACATTTATTAACTGTCGGCTGCTACTTGGTAATCAGCACGTGATTACCGACGCAAAAGGTAATACAGAGTTTGACAGTAGGCGTACAAAAAATATCTCGTGACCAAAGACGTAAGCGTAGTTATGGCGATTCGCTTCTTCAAAGTTTACACAAGTACAGATGGAAATTGTGCTCGAATATCTGATACAAATAAAGCAATATACTGATGTGAGTTGGGCGTTTTACTGCTCTGTAACTGGCAACAGGATCGCGTTTACGTGTAAGTTATCTGGGCATCACAACCAATTAAAATAAATCCTCCCCCCCCCCCCCCCATAAGCATAAAAAAGCAAATGTCGGGCTTGGTAGTCTAGCGATAATGAGCGTGCAGAAACAGTAGAAGTCGCGAGTTCGAATCTCGGTGCCTTTCTTTTTTGTATTTTTAAGTGCAGTGTGCCATGTTCTTGGCTAAATATACCACTTAATCTTTTACCCTTGTTTTCGTCTGTCTGTTGCAGATCCTTTGCTTCGGGAACGGGGAGATGTATCAAGTTGAAATTTTTTTCACATACAGAGGTCGTGTTCCCTTCACGGTGTAAAATATACAGACCTAGAGGGCACTTTCTGTTGACCTACACTAATGAAAATTAGCAAGGAGCAAGGTTTTACAGTACACGTAAAGGAAAAATCCGAAAACTGGCAATTTGTAATTATATCACACGGAAATTGTTATCCAACATCGAACTTCAAATTACAACATCAGTAGTTCTGCGTTCATGTTGACTGGGTCCCAATACTAAACGTCAAATATCGCGCAAGGAATGGCAGTATTGTGTTTCGGAATGTAGCTGTCATCAGATATCCATATGCGATTACTGCATGTGCAAATGTCGTTCAAAGTTGCATGTGAAGCAAAATTTCGCAGAATAGACGCAGTTAGCCTCAATGCAAAACTTCTAATTACTCTAATAACAGTAATACTTAAATATCTTCAACATTTCTCGGTCCTGTCACCAACTGTATAAACATTAATTTTAATAATGAACAGTCTCAGTTGCACCGTTTATCTAGAATTTACCTGTGTTTCAGTCGGGATAACCCAACCTTCTTCACAATAACATATCTACTGTCTGTCCATAGTGGACATCGCCAAGTTAATACTACTAATTCATAAACTATCGCCAGACTGTAAAACTTATCTGGCACTGCCTCGGCCCCACTTCGCGACCGCGATACGGCAGCCACGAGTGCTGTACTGGATCTCCACTATGAACACACAGCAAACACTGTTATTCTGAAGAAGGTCGAGTTATCCCTACTGAAACCTGGGTAAAGTCTAGGTAAGCGGTGCAACAGAGGCTGTTCATTATTAAAATAATAATACTGGTCGCCTGCTTCCTGCATGACTTTGTCACATTTATACTATTAAAATGAAAACATTCTCGAAAATCTTTTAATCCGTGGGATCGGTATCTTGCCAGGATCAATGTCGATAACGGGTGGCCGGCCGCGGTGGTCTCGCGGTTCTAGGCGCGCAGTCCGGAACCGTGCGACTGCTACGGTCGCAGGTTCGAATCCTGCCTCGGGCATGGATGTGTGTGATGTCCTTAGGTTAGTTAGGTTTAAGTAGTTCTAAGTTCTAGGGGACTAATGACCACAGCAGTTGAGTCCCATAGTGCTCAGAGCCATTTGAACCATTTTTGATAACGGGTGAAAATAGTCGAGATTCTCTATTCCCGGAACGTATGAACTGTCTACATACATAATTAAGTTTGTATAACATCCTCACCGAGCGAGTCCATTTTTTCGTTTTTTTTTGTATATTATGCAATGTACCTTTTTTCTCTTTTGAAAATGACGTGTAAGATTTGGCAGTTCATGGATGACTGACATGCAATGATTCAAACCCTTTACATTCTTATGCCTTGTCTTAAATAACAATGCTGCAATGAGACTGAAAATTGAAACCTATTACAGGGTTGCCACAACTTTACCCCAAGTGAAAGACCTAAATTGTAAAAAAAAAAAAAAGTAATGACCTCTGTGTTTCTGAACGTGTGAACAAAAATCTTAAGTACTAACATCAAAATGTTGTGTAATGAACTGCTTGTAGATGGAGAAAGGAAGCCCAATGGTAAATATGTTTAATTAAGATCACTGATTTTATTTTCATAAAGCGAAACCCATTTGGTGACGATAATATGCATTTTCTTGGAGTTGCGAGACACATTCCTGAAAGCAGTGATGGTATTTAAAATAATCTCAGAAAAAAAGTAGGCCTCTCGAAATAAATGTACAAGGTGGGGAAGAGGTGTGTCAACCAACACTGTAGGTGACTGCTAATAAAATTATGCTTCTATGTTCGTAATTGTCGGTTATTACTCACTGAGTTATGTCTATTATCTACAGGTATTGTGTGATTCTTTTTCTTTCAATAAATACATGACTTCATAGTGTACAAACTGCCTGCGATTGCCACAAATTTTTTTTTCTTATCGTCCATTCTTTCAAATATATAAACTACTTTCGAAGTGCCAAAATATACTATAATAAATAAATTTTGTATCAAACGCCGCACTGTACAATGTACTTGCTGTGAGACAGTCACGATGCCCGAAATACATCGCCTGGGGCCGAGGAGGGGCACCACAGTCCTAGGTCCATGGTAGTACCCGCACATTAGTGGCAAACTATGGGCTTTGGATCGGCAGGCCCGATCCGTTAGAGAGACCCACAGAAATGGCCTGCAATTTTGGCCCGCCACGAAAGTCCATTCATGTGGCCAGCCATTCACATGTCACAGACACCACGTCGATGAAATGAGACCGCGCCGATAACACACGCAACGGGTAACTCGAGCAAATACTCTGAGAGTAGTCTGCAACTCACCGTAAGGATGATCGCCCAGGCACATTGAAAAGACCATCAAACTCTATAACTAAATTTTTGGCTACAGCCTTTGTCAGAAAACGAAAGTTGTTGTGACTTTTTTTTACCGCCAGTTCATTTGTCCAGTTGAGGAAGCTGTCAGGCGCTGACGCCACGCTGCAACACACCACTGCCAGGCGGGCTGCATCGAGCACAGCCCCTGTAAATCAGCAACTGCACAGTCCAGCGAGCTAAGAAAGTTGCAACTCGGTCTGTAGAGGTCCTTCGTGCACACGAGACACTAGAACAGGTGGTGCACACAACCGCGACAGTATCAGTGCTGCTGCGGACCTTTCGCTGCATCCACCGTGACTCGTGCGGCCACTGGAGTGTAAGTGTGCCTCCCGGGCAGTCCCGTCGTAGCCGACAATTGGTGCCCAGCATCGACTCCGACTGCACGCCGCCTTCGCTTCCTGTCCACAGTGTTAACTATACAGACGGCGCTTCTACGAAATCGGCAAAAAATCTCGTACACCATTTAAAGAGTATTATGTCTTTGCAGAAAACTACACTGTCAAAAATTCCCTTTAACTAACAGCTAAAATTAAAAACTTTTCCATTTCTGATGATGGTAATTCCGTATCCTTTAACGTAGTTAATTTACTTGCTAACATTCACATTTATGAGACTATTAAAATTACTGATGAGAATCTTCTCCAACACAAAAACCTAATGTACAAGAAATTAAAGATGTCATTAGGTTATTACTTCTGATACTCTCCTACAACTATTTCCAGTTTAACGCTGAAATTTTTTTTACGACCGTAAGCCTTTGCCGTGCCCATTTGTATAACAAGTACGCTTGGCAACAGTTTTGTTAAACATCACCAAAGGCAGTACTTTAAGAAATTGGTGTCACCTGAGCAATTTTTCAGTCTTTAGGTACGGATCTTTCTGTGAGCGGTTGTATATAATTACTAAACATGGAGCTATTATATCAGCACACTCAGAGGAACTTGACTGGTATACAATCTGGAACGGAAACCTTGCCTTTAATAAGTGATTTAAGCTGCTTTGCTACACCGAGGATATATGCTTCTCATTTTGGCACTTTCTGTTGACTGGGCTTCATATTCTTTGCTGAAGGAGTTTCGGAAAACCACGTTTCTTAACTCTACTTTAGTGGCACTGTCATCAGTGACTCCACTGTTACTTTCGCCCAGTGAAGGTACTGATTGCGTCTTGACACTGGTGTACTCTATGCATGAACAGAATCTCTTTGGGTTTTTCGAAACAGAGTTTTGTTGCGGAAATTATCAAGAGCATCTCGCACTGTAGTAACCGCTATATTTAGAACTTCTTCAAAACATTGCCAGTCTTGCGGATTTTGGATTCTTTTAGATTTGGCATGCTTTTTCGTTACTTCTGCAACAGCGATTTCACCCGTTTTGTCCATGGGGGATCAGTACCATCACTTATTAATCTATGTGGTATATATATCTCTCAATTGCAATCGATACTATTTCTCTGAAATCATTCCACACCTTTTCTACGCTTACATGATCAGATCGGAAGGAGTGGAGGCTGTTTCCTTAAAAATCGTTAAGAGCATTGTCAGCTTTTTTTAAACAGATGTACTTTAAGTTTCTTTTTGATGGTTGTAGGTGTTACACTATTCAGTGTACAGGCAACTGACTTGTGGTCGCTAATCCCTGTATTCGTCATGATACTACCTATTCATCCAGGAATATTTGCTGCTATGAGGTCAAGTACGCTTTCGTAACCATTTATGCTTCGAGTGGGCTCACGAACTAATAGTTCAAAATACTTTTTTTAGAAAGCATTCAGTACTATTTCAGGTGACGTTTTAAGCCTGCCGCCGGCTTTAAACGTGTAAATTTTCCAGCATATCGAGGATACATTGAAATCACCACCGACTATAATTGTGTGAGTGGGGTACCTTTTGAAATGAGACTCACGTTTTCTTTGAACTGTTCAGCAACTATATCCTCTCACTCGGGGGTCGGTAAAACGATCCAGTTTAGTCCGATTGACAAGTACAGCCTCTACCCAAACTATTTCGCAGGAACTATCTACTTCAGTTTCACTACAAGGTAAACTACTTCTGACAGCAATAAATACTCCAGCACCAACTATGTTTAATCTATCCCTTCTGAACGTTGTTAGGTCGTTTGAAAAAATTTCGGCTTAACTTATTTCCGGCTTTAGCCAGCTTGTGGCGTCGCAACTAGTGCGAGCGCACAGTTTTCTATCAAATATTTACTGTGAAATGTAGACAGACTGTAAAGTAGCCATCAGATTAGCATATGTGCTGTAGCGGGCAGATTACCGGTGTCCGTTCGTCTGACGTCACGACCATATGGCATGTCTGTACCGTGAGAATGTAAGACCTGTGCGCTAACTAGCCGCGTGTATAACGTGGAACTTTCATCTTTAATAACTTCTAACTGAGGAACCTGAGGAAATTAAAAGTTAATATACTAGTTTCTGTTATGAATAAAAATAAGTCATCCAAATTTGAGCTTTGAAACCTGCATATTTTGGAAATTAGAAAAATCTTACAGAAAACGCAAATTTCTACAATTTTCGAGTCTAAATAAATACCATTATGTATAGATCACCTTCAGTGACCATCCAACTATGAAACAAAATCACCTTCCGTGCTTTTGTATTTATTTTGAGAATTTTACTTTTAGAAATTCACCTATAACTTTGTTAAAACCATAAATGTTTTGAATTTTTGTGAACAGTTATTTTATATGAGTAGGTGAGAGTGAATGAGTGTGCCTGAGTGAATGAAAGAGGGACATTCGCCATTCTTTGCAAGTGTGTAAAATCTAGGTTGGAACTCGCAAGTGTTCAGACGATGTAACCGTGGGAACAGAGTCGCCAGTGGTTCCCCATCTTAGTGAATGTCGGATGTCCAAGAGTGTATGGTATTGTACAAGCAGCCAGAACGTTCGCGAGTATTTAAATAATTTCTGGAAATAAAGTAAAGTCTAGTTTTCCTTTCGGTTTGTTAAATTATACAGTAAATTTTGTGTAACAAGAAATCATGACGTAAATGATTCAGAAGTCATGACTGGTGCGTGCTAGATTTTGGCGCGAGGCGCACCCAAAGAGTTAATTCTGATTGGCTGTGTGATGTGTGAGCCAATGAGATGCGAGGACGGTTAGCAGACTAGGAGAGTGAGTCGCGAGTGGATGAGGAGTCGCGAAGGAACTGTGATCGAGAAGAGACATGCTTGATGTGTCCTCGCGAATAATGTGTAAAATGAAGTCATAAAACGGCTTCATCGGTTCGGTACTGTGCGATTTGAGACTGGAAGAGTCCAGTAACGCGTAGTGTGAGTTTGAGCGAGTTGTGACTTTTCGTTCCGCGAAAGACGCGAGTAACTTTAATAATTAAAAGCGTGGCGGTACTTCGTAAACTTTTACTAAGTGCTTATGGCGAGCATTAACGTTAAAAAACGAACTATTATTGAACATCGACTGCAAACGTGTATGTTAGAAAATCGTCTGTGTTGCAGTTAAGTAAATTCCGTAACTTTGAAAGCTAATTCTGGCGGGGTTTGAGTGTGGATAGAATTGTGAACTGAACTTTCTTCAAACGTAGATTAGCGGGCTGATGATCAGGCTTAAAGACAATAAAGAGCTTAAATAGAATTACCAACTTCGCGTTCTCGTTTGAGTAAACAATTACTACCATTCCAATAACTCAATTTATTTAGGAAGATTGCTCATAGATTGTATTTCAGCAAACATGTATCGCGGCCTCCGGTGAGCGGCTATTAAATTGCAGTTTCTTCAACACTGCTTTTCTGCAATTTTTCCAGTAGCTGCTATCAGGAGAGGCGAGTGCAGCAACTACCTAAGAAACGAGGTAGGTGGATTTTCTTTCAGGGAAAGGAAACTGCGCGATAAGAGCCTGACCCGTCGCAAGCTTTCCGTACCTATAACTGTTTGAGAGCTTCAGTTCTTTCTATTAGGGCCTGGAGCTCTGGTTCTTTCCCAACACAGTTACGATAATTTACAACACCGATCGTTTCTACAACCACCTTACTGTGTGTTACCTGCCCCCTTTTAGACAGACGCCATTTCTATGTTTTCCTGAGACCCTCTAACCTACAAATCCGCCCCCGCTACCCGTGTAGCCGCTTCCTGTGTATAGTGGACTCCTGACCTATTAAGCGGAATCCAGAAACCCACTACCCTATGGCACAAGTCAAGGACTCTGAGGCCTACACAGTAAGATAACCACCCGAGCCTATGGTTCATACCTTTCACTCGGCTCTGCACCGAAGGATCACAGTCAGTTCTGTCGATGATGGTGCAGATTGTGAGCTCCGCCTTAAACTCGCTTAACCATATCCGCTAAACAAAACCAGAGAGAATCTCCTCCAATCCAAAGCGACACACGCCATTGGAACCGACTGGGGCCACCACCTGCTATTGGCTGCGCCCTGTACTCTTCATGGCATCCGGAACACTCTTTACAAATCAGGAATGACTCCCTCACCTTGTGCACACTGCCGTCCTTCCCCTCCTTGGCAGCCATGTTATTAAGGGGGCCCAATTACTCGCCTATTATTGGAGTTCCGAACTACCAGCAAATTCACCTTCTGTGAACGCCCAGAATTTGCGTTCCAAGAAGCTTCCTCTGGAGGCCCTACGATCAGCCCCTCGCAAAGTCGTTCGCTGCCTGCCACACTTTGGAATGATCTCTCACTCGACCACAGGTGAGGGATCAACCTCAGCGCTGTAGACCAACATAAATTTAGGCTAATGGCACCAGTGCTGCTCAGAAATCTGCAGTCTGAGAAGACAATTCACAAATGCAAGGGGAAAAGACACAACAATGCTGTAAGTGAATATCAGAGACTTATCTATTATAAAGAACATTCCTAGATGTTGAAAGCGACCGAAATTGTTAATTCTACTTACGATGTTTTAAAAGAATTAACTTATATGGTAAAATAAACAAAGTCTGCTTTTCTTCATGGTTACCTGACGTTACGTATATATCTGTTTTGTATTTTTATTCGTCCATGCCTTTCGTTTAAGCACTCACTCAAGCTAAACAGGTCTCTGCTGCCAAGTCATTATCACTTGTCATTGATGAAGGGTGAAAAACAAAGGAAAGGGTATTCACTTTCTTTTGCCTGATGGCGGATTTAAGGAGTGGGTATGCATAGCAAAAGCGCATTCTTACGCAAATTTGGTAAAAATAAACGTACGTTTATACCGTAACAGCGTTGCGTACGTGGATTAGGACTCTAGAATCATATTGATATACTAAGAAGGACAACCAAACCAGCATCCGCTGAAAAGTGGATAGTAGCACGAGGAGATTTATTTTTACTTTGCAGACTCTAGAAAATTCGAAGCCCAAGGGCCAGTTACAATCGAGTCCGCACAATTCGAAGGATGTAAGAAAAAGTTAGAATTAATTATTCTATTTAACTCGCCTTTATTCCAGATGGAATCAGGAAAAATCGAAATAAAATTGCGACTTTTTTTCTATTGTATCCCCAGTTTTCTTACATGTTATTTCCTTTTGTATTTGAAACGGAAGGCACGCACAAATCTTCAAAAATACATAAATTCAGCTTCATTCATTTTTCAATATTGAACAAACTGTTACGAATGGATGCATTTTGTGAACTAAATTTCTTATAAACCACCTTATGTCTTTGGATTTAGCGTGTCACTTCTTATTTGTATCTGAGACTTCGGTTCCCAGACTAACCGTTAATGATTTAGCGTTCCGTTAAGCTATAACCTCAGACAAATACCCTTGCTACCCTGCATTGAGTAAGCCAATTCCATAAGCTTTCAGCAAGAGGCGAGAACTCGCCTCGCCGGTCTGCTTGCTCCCGCCTTTTAACAATTATCAGCAACATTATCTTTCTGCTCGATGATCGTTTGCAGCATGGATAGTAAAATCCCGAAACAATTCGTCACCTACTACTTCTCGAAGCATTCCACAGCGTCGAAACTCGTTTCTGTTTTACGAAAGTCGAAAACTTCCTGGAAGGTATTCTGACGTGAAAACGTCTAGTTTCTCCTTGGTCGGAGTTTCTTATATGACAAAATGGCGTCAGATTTGAATCACTATTAATTACGAGACCGACAGTGCGCAAACAAAGGTTAAGTCACGTGGTTGTCGCTTATTGCCTGTGTTGGCATATGCGGGTCATTGTTAGGAATCATCTTTGTGTAAAGTTGTAAGCTAGGATTCCCATTCGTGTGTCATTGCGATGAACAGCTTAGGGAGCGCCGCTAGGAGTAATAGAAAATAAAAGTATTTGCCGAAATATAAACGAAAATCTATATTGAGTTTAAACCTACGACACACAGGAAGAGTTCGTCTCAGGACTTGTAAATATGCTCTAAATTACAGAAAACGCGAGAAAAGCCTAAAAAGGGCAGCGCTGAGAGAAGGCGACAGCTCCCTCAGAGTCGGAAAAAAAGGAAGAAATTGCGCAACGCGATAACGTACTCAAAGGCTATATCGTACCCCAGCCACTGAAAAGTCCAAAATTGTGAGTGTGACCACTGTGATAAAGATATTGATAACTAAATTTCATATTAATATGAAACACATGTTACGATTTTATCCCGACGTTTTCACGAAAAATCTACGGCGCAGACCTGAACTGCACACACAGAAATTTATTTGCAACGGATTAATAATATGCTGTGGTATTTCGTGCACTGTTAAAACAACTGATGAAACAGACAGAATTATCTGGTGTAAGCTAGGCGTTGACTTGTAATTACAGAATGTCTGCGGGTCGCTCTGTTATGACAGTCGACTCGATTAGTGAAGAAGTTGCTTCGGTTTTCTCGAGGCATTTGGGAACAGGTTGAAACAAACGATTAACAACCGTCGACTGCATACAGTCGCAAAGGCTGATTTCAAATGTCTTTGGTAACTGTAAAGCTACTTCACCTGGGTAGGGGGGACAGCTACCAGTCGGAGGTAAACACTTCCCCGTCACAGCGTTCTAATGTTGCCGGCTACACTATGCCACTCAGCGTCCGATGTAAACACAGCCGACAACAGGAAGTGTGACAGGACTACCAGACCGAGTTCAGAGCAGGAAACGGCCGGGGTCCCCGGTGGTCTAGTGGTAAACGGTCGCGAGTTCCATCCTCAAAGGAAGAAGTCGAATTTTGCAGTCTGCTTTCGGCTGCGGTGGGGCGAGGACGTCCGCTGCGCCCCGCCGTGCGCGACCGTGAGCGCTTGCTTGTGTTTACCTTCTCGCGGCGCGAGTTGTATTAGTTTCAAGTTCGGTGCGACTATGGCACACACATGGCGCCACGATACGATCAAAATTACCTTCCAACCAGATCACGCGCGTCCTCGAGCCTATGAAATAGAACAGTTCATACGAGACGATCTACGTTTAGATCCGGCGACTGTCGTCGGAATACATTTTTCTATAACGGCGAGCGTGGTTTATGTTAAAATGACCAGTGCAGAGGTCTGCGCGACAGTGGTGTCTAAATACTCGAACTCTCTCAGATTCAAACATTCTGACGGGCATATCGGTGCAGTGACGGTGGATCATGCAGGCATGGGCCTAAGAACTGTAAGAGTTTTTGAGCTCCCCTTCGAGGTCCCAGAGGAAGTTGTCAAGGCCGCCTTCCGACCGTACGGCAATGTTATCAACCACGTTGCAGAAAAGTGGCAAACTTTCTCGACGTATAAGGTCTACAATGGTGTGCGCCAAATTAAACTTGAGCTCAAGAAACATGTGCCGTCCTATTTGAACATCGGTGGCTGTCGTGCAATCATCATGTACGACGGTCAGCCGCGTACCTGTTCCGGATGTGGGCAGGAAGGCCATGTTCGATCGAGCTGCTTACAACGTAGAATTACGCAGATACCAGTGGGAGACTCCGTTTCCCCGACGGGGACGACAATCCTGCCCCTCACGTACGCTCAGACGACGATGCGCACCATAGTTGAGGACGAAACGGGCGATCAGACACACCCATCGACGCCAGAAGCACCAAGGGAGGAAGAGGAAGGACCCCCGATGCCAACCCATATGTCGCCCCCTCCACAGCAACAACAGCAGCAGCAGTCCCACGGACTCCAGACGCAACGTAACATCCAGAACGCGATGGACGTGGACGCGAACATTGTCCCGACCGCGGCTTTCCTAGCGGAAGGTGATACGACGCTGGATTGCCTCCCACATTCGGATACGGATGTCCACGTTCGCAAGCAACGTTCGCCTCGACGACGGAAGCGACGTCGGCGGACCCCTTCAGACGATTGCCTCCTACACACGGCCGGTCAAGACGGTGACATCTCCTCAGACGGCATGGATGCTGCGCCTGCTGAGAATCTAAGTGGTGTAGACGGTTCACTTGCCCATACCACGAGTGCCAAGTTACTTCTTGCACCACGGATTCAGCAGGTCGCGTCGATGGATGGCGCTCCGTCTACCTCTAACAAAGACGACGTAAGTGCGGGAGATTTAGGTGCTGATCAGCTACACAGCATCGTGTTGCAGCCACTGTGGTCGGACGATGTTGAGGAACTTCCTAAAGAGGGCACGGGTGACAGCGGAGGGGGTGGCATAGGAGATGCCACTCCTATCGTAAAAGACGCATAATTTGTAACGAATTTGGTAGGTCCGGCATCTCTTGCGGTTAGCTTTGATTGCCATGGGGTCTACCCTAGGTGAAGAGGCTAGGCAGCACACCTTTCGCCTAGCCACAATCAATATCAACGCGATAAGGGCACCACACAAACTGACAATGCTACAACGCATGCTTGATGCGGCGGACGTCGACGTGGCCCTCTTACAGGAAGTATGTGTCGCTAGTTTCCCTGACTTCTACGGATATACCGCCCACATCTCCCACGCCTCTTCTACCGATTGTGGTGTGGCTGTTCTGCTACGGGACGGTTTGGAGGCTACGGACGTACTGTACTTACCGAGTGCAAGAGCCATGGCAGTAACTGTCAACGGTGTACGACTCATCAATGTCTATGCCCCTTCAGGATCAGGGAGACGGAGAGACCGGGCCCGCTTCTTTTCGGAAGATATCACACGTCTATTTATGGGCCGCATAGACGATATGGTGATCGGAGGAGATTTTAACTGTACATTATCTCAGTCTGATCAGCAGCCACATCACGTCCCGTGTGCGGAATTGGAAATGCTAGTGCGTGACCTCCACCTGATTGACACGTGGCGCCATATCCATGGCCCAGCTCCTGGATACACCCACTATACAAGTCATTCATCAAGTCGGTTAGACAGGATTTACGTCACAAGCACCCTTTCGACGGCGACGAGAGGAGCAGAGCTCTGGCCCACTGCATTCACCGACCACACAGCCTATATTTGCACCATTGCCCTTCCAGCTGCACGTGTGTGGCGCAGTAGGCCCCCCTGGAAACTGAACGTGGCCCATCTGGACGAGCCGGCATGTAAACGTGCTATCGAAGAGTCGTGGAACGCGTCCTTACAGCGTCGTGGTCGTTACCGATCGGCCCTCAGTTGGTGGATTGAATGTGCCAAGCCTGCTCTTAGGCGCACCTTCATGGTTTACGGCCGAGAAGCGGCGGCATGGAGGAGGAGCACGGAAAACTTTTATTACACCGTCCTACGGGAATGTCTTGCTATGGAGCCCTCACCTGACCGGCAGATCATAGTCAATCGCGCGAAAGCGCAACTCATCTCCTTAGCACGCCATCATTTACAAGGCGCTGTTATACGGTCGCGTGCTCCAGACATGATACAATCAGAAAGGCCATCTATGCACCATGTGCTCCTAGAACGCAGGAGGCGCCGTAGGGCACTGGTAACCGACATGATAACGGACGACGGACGACACGTGGCAGAACAAGCAGATATAGCAGAAGCCTTCTATGGGCATTACGCTCAACTTTATTCAGCAGTGCTCCCTGATATGGCGACGGTAGACTCCGTTTCAGCACATGTCCACGGTACAGTTCCACCAGACATGGTACCGACTTTACTGGGGGAAGTGACAGAAGAGGAAGTGCTCGACGCCATTGGTAAAGGTGCTCCCCATAAATCACCAGGAATCGATGGATTACCATTAGAGTTCTATCGAGCATTTAAACAACTGTTGGTACCGTGTTGGGTTGAAATTTGTCAGGAATTGATGTCCCCGGGTATACCGCTGCCTGCACCGTTCTTGGAAGGTCTGATTGTCCCCATCCTTAAGCCGAAGGGACGGAATCATGTCCGCGATTATCGCCCCTTAACGTTATTGAACAGCGACTTCAAGATCTTTTCGAGGCTACTATCAGAACGTCTTCGGGGCACACTATTGCACGTCCTGTCCAGCGATCAGATGTCCTTGGGGGGACCAAACAACATCAGAACTGCGTTATGCCGTTACAGAGATCTCATCTCCCTTGCACGGGTGAGACGTTTGCCGGCAGCCCTGGCGTCTATCGACTTTAGCCAGGCTTTTGACCGTGTGGGCCACACTTTCCTCACTGCCGTTCTACGGCGCATGGAATATCCCGACCCCTTTATCACAGTGTTGACACGCCTTCTGCATGGGGCTACTTCTCGAGTTCTTGTTAATGGAAGACTGACGGCACCCATGCCGATCCGCCGATCAGTACGACAGGGATGTCCATTATCAACATTGTTATTTGCATTGGCCTTAGAACCCTTGTTGTGTGGTCTCCGAGACAGGCTCACTGGGATACAGTTCGGCGGCTCCATCTATCGCTGCACCGCATATGCGGATGATTTGATGATCGTCATACGAGGAGCTGACGATATGGCCGCGACGTTGGACTGGATTGCAACCTACGGTACAGCTTCTGGTAGCCAAATCAACATTGACAAATCTGTCGCCTTGAGCATCGGGATTGGGCTACCGCAGGAACACATTGCCCCCTTACACTTCAGTGATACTGTCCGCTGCTTGGGCTTAGATTTCATGAACGACATGCGACGCGCGACGACGCTCAATTATCGACGCCTTCTTCACCAAATTAGGGCCGGAATTGCAAATCAGCGCTTGCGGTCCCTCAACATCGTTCAGCGGGCGTATTATGCCAATGTATACCTTGCGTCCCGCATACCGCATGTCGCCCAAACGCTACCCATTCCGAAATCCTTGGCTCGTAGCATTATGGCAGCGCTGGGATACTTCGTCACAGCTGGTATGTTACTGAAGATCAGATACGTATCTCTTACTCTCCCCAAGGAAAAAGGTGGTCTCGGCCTAGTCAACGTCCATGATAGGGCCATTGCCCTCTATGTTAGCTCACATTTATGTCTGCTGCGCCGTTGTCCTACGAGCCTCACGAGTCTGCTTCTGACGGCGCTACGACCTACTTCACTAAGAGCGCCGGTGCCACTACAGGACATCCCAGCGCCCCTCTTTTATATAGGACGTTTCTATTTAGAACAAAGTTATTGCAGTGTAGCGCTCACGACACCACAAATGGCCACGACTCGACGTATCTATCACGACATGATGCAACGCCGCCCCCTAAATGTGGTCGAACTAAAATATCCTGACGTACGGTGGCGCGTTGTGTGGAAGACTGTACACGATGCCATGCTTGATTCCGACGTTGTTTCCCAATGGTACGTAGTCGTTAATGGGAAGCTGGTGACGCAAGAACGTCTCTACAATATCCACATGGCAGAATCTCCTAATTGTGTGGGTTGTAACACTGTAGATTCTGACGAGCACCGCCTCAGCTGCGGAGAGGCGGAACCGGTTTGGCACCTAGTGCGGCAGATGCTGGCTTATGTCTTGCGAGTTAGGCCGGAGCATATATCTGCACGCACGTTATTGTTTCCGGATGAGACATTTTACCCCAAGACTCGAACCAACTCCGTCACCTGGATACGTGGACATGCGGTCCATTACCTCTGTCGTGACGGACACAAGAATTTCCTTGACTTCTGGCTCTATTTGCAAGAAAGACATCATGCTATTTCAGGGCATACCAGATATCGACAATGCTTCGCAAACTACCTATGGAGCGCCTTTCACAGCCCCCCGTGCAGCTGGAATGTTCCAGGCAGTGGCAGATGAGGTCAGAACAAACTGCAAACGAGCATATATTGAACAATCTTTATCAGAGGGCGCAGTCAATGGGAAGCCTAACTACGACGTGGTAGTTTTCTTTTTCATGTTATTTACGTTTAATATCTTCGATGGTGTCTTCATTCTGTTTTAGTTTTCCAGGCTTGATTAACTATGACTGTTCGCACATTGATACCTATATAAATAAATAAAAAAAAAAGATTTAAAAAAAGTGGGCAGGAGACCTGCGTTTAGAATCCTTAAAAAAAAAAAAAAAAAAAAAAAAAAGGGGTCTGGAACGTTCCAGCGCCTCGGCTGGGGCTATTCGCCCCAGCCTGGCCGGGGTTCAATCCCCGGCCGGCGCTGGAATTTTCAGATTTCCGAACACTAGCCTCCACCTCTGCCTTGGCATGTGGCGCATGCCGGGCACCCCCGTGGGGTCCGTGCTTCGGATCCCACGTGGAGCTCACTCCCTCACTACAAAATATACCTCATTATGCTGCTGCAATCACTTATTTTAAATTTCAATACGCACACTTTCTTCACCAGACCACATCTGCATATATTTTCCAGGTACTTTCTACATATTATATCTCACTGTCAAAAGAAACAGCTTAGTATCATGAACATTTGTAGGATTACAACAATGAAATAATATCCTTACTAAAAAAACTAATACGTTTTATTTTCGTTTTTGTTCTAAATGCTGCTAAGATAACTACAAGAAATTGGATGCTGTTTTGGTATTTAATAATCAGTAATTAGAAAAATAAATTTGGCTATAATACTGATACATATATTACATATTTACTTAGTGCATTCTCAGTGCAGGAACAGGATAAATTGTTTCAATGTCAAAAGAAATGCAAAATATTATATCAAATTGTTTTTAATTATTCAAGAGTCAAAATGAGATTATGATATGACACAGGTCACTAATGAGGTACTCTCTTTCTTTGTATGAAAGAGGATAATTATCCTGGTTTTATGTGAGCTGAATGTTAAATTAAACAGATAACATTTAACATTTAAAAAACGAATTTCTTGACGATTTTACTGACAGGTCTACATGTTTCATATTATATTTCTGACGGTAGTTAGCTGACAACCTCTCAGGCTCAGCTTTATATGAAAGTATCTTGCAGGTCAGAAAATAAATTTTATTACTACCTCTACAGATTCAGTTGGTCTATTGTTGTTGTACTATTGTTGCATTGCGAGAGAGAGACTGCTACTATAGCTGTTTTCTTTTTCTATGAAATTCCGTGCCATAACTCCATTCTAAATGCTAAAAATCGTGGATAAACTTTTAGCAATACTATTTCCTTTTCACCACATCGCTGCTAGGTGTCGCTACTGGTCCCTCACACAGTCAGTTGTCTGTAGCGCAGGGCTTCGCTACCAGTGGACTCTAGCGGAGCTGGCGACGACTCACTCTGCCGGGATTTGCTGCTTCATTCCTGAACGAGTACGCCGGCTGAAATACCCGCTAAATCCTCACACTAAACGAGAAGCGTAATAGCACCAATACCAAATAAGGCAACTCGTGGTCAGTGCGAATATTTTCAAACCACCACTATGATAACTCCTAGCTGAAAATACTGATACAAACTATTTGCAGAGGAATGGAGCACCTTACAGAAGCTGATTTTGAGGAAAATCAATTTGGAGGGTACAGCACCCATATTTATAACATCTTTCGATACAGAAAAAACTTTTGACGATGTTGACCAGAATATACAGTTTGAATTTAAGTAGCAACCAGGAATAAAATATAGCGAGCGAAGCAATACTTAGAACTCCACCAGAAACGAGACAGCAGCTGTACGAGTTGAAGGACATGAAAGAAAGGAAATACGTGACAAGTGAGTGAGACAGGATTCTAGTCCATTCCCTGATGTTATTCATTCTTTATACAGGGTGTTTCACAAATCATGCTTCACACTACTCAGGGCTGTTCAGGGGACGTAACTGATGAAGTTTTACATAGGAATCTACTTCTGAAAACGTCAGCCAGCGACGCTACAGAGCGTCAAAGTTACAGATACCGGTGCCTACAAAAATAGAGGGATCCCACGAAGATGTTACAACCTTTCTAAGATGATGCAGATGGAAAAATGCATAAATTTGAGATTATGTCCTTGTACCGGAAAATTATAACAGAGAACCTTTCTGTTACCTCAGTATGTACCGTTATCGTTGTTGCTAAGATGTAGGACAGGAAACTTTCAGGTGTGGTGGTACGGAACGAGAGAAGAAAACAATGTGCAGTACACATAGGCTGTTACATGCATACATCAGGAACCATGAGCACTTGTTCATCTTCGCTAGCGTTCTTTGTAGGAACTGTACCGCTTCTGTCCGATATTTTGAGAATGATACAATTATTTTTTCCTAAAACCTAGCAGCTGAATAGTGCTTGAAACGATATAAATGGTACTTATGATTTATGGTATGGAGACAGAAACGGTAGTTCACTTTAATGATAACAATATACAGCAAAATTCAGTAATGTTTCTGCAAAATGCCATAACACCCAAATCCTGAAACATAATCGGATATTTCGAATGTGGTACGACACCAGCTGTACAGTTTACTGGACAGATACAGAGTTTTCCGAAATTCTAGCACTTTTAGAGGGAACTAAGCGACAATATTTTTAATTTGAACCCCGTACGGAAACGTATACTTTCCGTGCTACAGCCGTTTGAATACATGTTTGCTAGGTGGGTATGCAACAGGGTAGCCATCGTGGGATGGCGGAAGGGGTGGGGGAAGATGCTTACGTCGGATGTCATTCACCGTCAGCCCTGCCACTCTGACAAGGCTCGTGCGTCACTCAAGTGTCTGTCAGTATTAGAGCAATATTGCGGAGTGCACTTTTGCCGAATACACCGATATGATCCTACTGTATGGCGAAGTTCGTCGCCTTTATCAAGCTCGTTCTCAGCAGCGTCCAACTTCACGGCATACGCTTTTCGCCACAACTGCGCAACGACTTTGAGATAATGGTGCGTTCACCGTCAGCACGGGTGACTGCAGTGCTACAAAGAGACGCAGCGCACCTAAGTTTCAAAAGGCCGTATTGTAAAGAAGAGCGTTTCTAAAAACTTATCAAGTTTCCTTTCAATGAGTGGAATTGTGGAACTATCGATGTACTGGGTCACAGCTAATGACTTACTTGTACAAGTGGTCGCGTTACTAACATGTTTTCCGACGGCTGTAGCGAGGAAACGGTGCGTTACAGGAGATGGGTTCCAATTCAGAATACGAGTATTGTGTACTGATTCCCCATCTACACTAGGAGTTTGTAACGGAAATTTCGGAACATCGTGCATGTTTCCGGTATATTTTACAGTTGTTGTTCCACCATAATAGAAATTTCGAATACATTTCATAATTTCTGAGAGCTCATCAGGCGCGACTACCGTGTCCGCAGTATAAAACCCAGGGGGCCTCTTGCGTACGGGGGCTCTGACGCCCACGAGAACAACTGTAGGTAGAGAGCGCAACACAGCTTCTTTGATGGACATTTCACTCTAATGCTGCCAGATGTGTCTATTTTTAGAGGTATCTTGAACCGCCTCGCACCAGCTTTAAGCTCAAAGCCGAATGTCCCAAATTCTGGCCACTGCTAACATTCTGAAATACACTATCGGATCAAAAGTATCCAGACACCTGGTAGTGGACTTCAATATGCGGTATGACCACCTTTTGCCATTACGAGGGGTTAATCTCTGATGGGAACGCTTTCAGTGTAGACGATATTTTATGCATCACACATGTTGAGAGTTTCATCTGTGTGTACGTACGTGACAATACACTGGCCAACAAGATCTCCACCTCTCTCCCCAATTTTGGAGCTATATGGGATTATCCTTGCAACCAGGTCGAGATTTTGACGATGTAACAAATCAATTGAACTGAATATGGTACGACATCCGTCCGGAGGACATCCACCAACTTTATCAATAAAGATCAAGTCGAATAGCTGCTTCCTTAAGGGCCAGAGGTGGCCCAACGCGTTATGACTTTCTCCTGAATGAGTCACCCAATTTAACAGCAATTGTTATCATTTGTTTGCCTTTACACGTACATCACATCTAACGATTTCCTTCACACTGGGATAATTTATTGGTGGTACTGCTTAGGGTGTAAATATGCAGGGTGTATCAAAAAGGATCAACCGATTTTTTTTTAAAAAGTAACTATTATGTTATTCGACATATGTGCGTGAATAGCGTACTGCTGGAAAGAGCAAACCCTACGGCTTTACATGGTTACCGCTTGGCAGCAGCACTGTCCGACCATTTCAGTCCTAGTAAAAATGGTGTCGCGGCGACAGGAAGCGTTTTGTGTTCTGCATTTTGCGCAGTGTGGGCAGTAATAAGTGTTCGACGTGACTTTCGTACAAGGTAAGATGATGATCCTCCTACAGCACAGAGCAATAGATGATGGCATCAACGATTAAGAGAAAGAGAAGGTTTGCGGAAAGGCGAATCGCCGGGCCGTCCCCGAATGCCTGACACAGACGTCAAACGCATCCGCCACAGTTTCACGAGGGGTCCGCAGAAATCCGTTCGCCGTGCAGCTCGAGAGCTCAGCACGTCCCCGATGTCCGTCTGGCGTCTCTGCGTCGACGTTTATGCATCAAACAATATTAAATTCAGCTAATGCGAGCTGTTCGTGAGGGCGATACATCGTGTGAAGTTCCATAATTTCACTCTTGTCAAGGTGGAGGATGGCCGTTTTCTCCCACAGTTAGTGTTTAGTGACGAGGCAACACTCCATTTACACAGAGAGGTGAACTGTCATAATGTGACAATATGAGGTACGGGACAACCACATGAAGGTGTACAACATAAAATAGACTCTCCTAAATTTAATGTATTTTGTACAGATTAGAGGGAAAATGTGTATGATTCATATTTCTTTGCCGGAAACACTGTTACAGTAAGCATATAGCTCGATATGCCTGAAAACTTTCTCTTCCCACAGTTTGATTCGAACGACTTCATTTTCTAATGCGATGGGGCACCGCGACAGTGGCATCTGGATGTGTGGGAATTTCTAAATCAAACGATTGCTGAACGATGGATCGTTCACACTGGACTAAATCACTCACCCTTAGACTACTAGACTCCAAGGTCACCGCACCCGACTATATGTGATTATATATGTATGGTTTTGTAAGAGACTCTTTATGTACCTACATTACCAACAGCAATAAATGAACTGAGACATCGCATAACAGCACCTGTGGAAACTGTAACTCCAGACATGCTTGCTGCAGTGTTGGTACAATTTGAACACCGCATTGACATGTTCCGTGCATCTCAACGATGCATATTGAACACCAATGAAAAGGATGAAAATAACTTTTTTAGTTTTCGTACATCAAAGGACAAAATTCATTGTATTCATTGTATATGTTTCTTAGTTCCAGAAATATAGACGGCCCAGGTCGGATGATTGTTTTTGATACACCACGTATAGATAATGCACTTCAAAACCTCCCAATAATTAGGCCACTACCAAGATGGGAGACAACAAGTAGTCACACATGCGTCTTTGCATGTGTTGGATAAAAAGTGGTAGCACAATGCCATAATATGACGGATGTGAGTCATTCGGTACGCACACTTTCTGTTGCTGACAGATGGTGGGCTGAAGTAGTAAAGTCAGCAGCACAAGTCGTGTTTGAGTCAGTTGCAGTGTGTACTCTCTCAGAGATGGAGAGGCTAGCTCGAGTGCCTTAATAGTATGTTTGGGAAACACGAAAAACGTGCTTGGGTGCAGACTGGAAGGGCACGTGGTCGGAGCGCGCAACAATCTTTCCTTCCAGTGCTGCATTCTACCAACTTACACGACGCCAAACGACGAGCCCTGTGCAGGAGCACCGCATACGTGGCAGCGGGACATACTGGGACATCCACCGTATTCATCCGGTAGAGTCCCCCCAATTATGGCCTGATCACCCAAATAAACGAAGTATTTCGTGGCACGTCTTACAGCAAATGATAAGACACCATATGGCGGTCCTAGCGAGACATCATCACAGATGGATGCACAGACAGTGTATGAAATCTTTCATGTGGGTGTGGAAAGTGATCGAGACGCGAGACGGAAATGTGATAAAGTGAATTTTAGTCAATGAAGAATGACATGAATTATAGCCAAACTGCCACTACTTTTCATTCACCTCCATGTATATTACCATACCCGTTTATTTTTACTCATAAAAATTTGTCAGTAATCTTGTATGAAATGTTTTCACAATTTTTGTTTGTTTTCTAGATGTATAGCAATTCGGTAAGAAAAATGGAAGAGTTTGATTTTTACTTACAATACTGCTCTGGCTGCACATTTTTCTGGGATCGGAACTGATGCCCTTAGCGTGAATGTACTTTGGCTTGCACCACAGCACATTTACTTGACGCAAAATACGACGAAATACTCTGCCAATACAGTTCGATTACCGTCTCGTAACTGTTGGACCTGGTGGTCTACCGGCACAGCGCGTGCCTGCAAATCGAGAATCTCGGGATCGAATCCAAGATGAACAAATAAATTTTTCTGTCTGCTTTTAATACAGCCTTCACCTCTCAATGATATGAGGAGTCGGTAGAAACAACATGTGGTGCGGATTCCACGTTAAACTGCCGATTCCCTTTCCCCGGTTGGACAACTGGAGTACGTTAATGATAAGCATGTCTTCAAAGTGCCGTCCAATTGAAAGACTTAAACGAGGGCACTGAAATAAGAGAAATTTAATATTATTATTACACTGTCCAGTCGCAGTAATCTGACCACGTGTTAAAATACGCAATAAACACCTTCTGCAGCACGAGACGCACAGGAATAGAGTCAATGATGTAACGACAGTCATAAGAAGCCATTCCTACCCCAGTACTTGTCATGCTGCGATAGAATTCTATCGATTGAGGATCCGTGGCACAAACTACTCGATCGAGGTGACCTTTCAGATTCTCGATTGGGTTTAAAGGCGGAAAATTTGGTGGTGAGGGCAGTACGGTAAATTCATCCTAGAGCTTTCAGAACCACGCACATACACTGCGAGCTATGTTACACGTGCATCTAGGGGTGTATTTGGTCCCCAAGGATAGGTGCGTACTAGGGTTGATCCATTGTGCCTTTCAGAACAACGAGATCACCCAGGGAGTGCCACGAAAACATTGCCCACACCATAACACTCCCTCAGGGTTGCAGGGCGTTTGCTTTCAATCTGTCCGATGGAGCACAAAATGTGATGAATATGGAGAGGCCACCTGTAGCACTCAGTGGACTTTCAGTTGTGGTACCGGCGTGCAAATGCAAGCTTTCAACGCCAATGAAGAGCAGTCAGCGTGGGTGCAGGGACCAGGTGCCCACTGCGGAAGCCCATAAGTTGTTGAGGAAACATTGGTGGCAGCCCTCGGTTCGCCTGGGCTGTCAGCTGCACAAAAGTTGCACGTCTTCTCGCCAGCACACACATCTGCAGCTATCGTTCACCTGTGTCGCCTACTGCCCGTAGTCCAACACACTTGCCTTGGAGCCGGATTAGAATACCGAGATTTTGCCACTCACGGTTTACTTTACATACAGTGGCATGTGAAAAGATTACAGATTTTGCCGTTTCGGAAATGCTTCCACCCTTGGGAAGAAAGCCAACGATTATGCCCTGTTGGACGTCACATAAATCGCCCCTTTTACGCATTATGACAACGACTTCACTGTTTCCAGCCTCCTCCCCCCACCCCCATTCATCACCTACTAATGCTATCTCCTGGAGTCTATGGGTTATTACACGTTGACCTCGAAAATAGGAGTTGGTCATATTAATATGACTGGATCTATTATTATTATTATTATTGAAACTTCCTGGCAGATTGAAAATGGGTGCCGCACCGAGACTCGAACTCGGGACCCTTGCCTTTCGCTGGCAAGTGCTCTACCAACTGAGCCACCCCAGCACGACTCACGCCCTGTCCTCACAGCTTTACCAGTGCCTCGTCTCCTACCTTGCAAACTTTACAGAAGCTCTCCTGCGAACCTATTGTTGTTATTATTTCGTTGTTGTTCAGTTGCCTACAGTAATTTACTTGCTACAGTAACATTTTCTTTGCCTTTGCTGCAGTTGTCTTTCAAGTTTGCAGGGTCCGGCGCTACTGGACTGCGATATTACTGTTATTTCAAAATGAGCCGTTTGTTACTCTTAAAACTAACAAGGAGAGCCCCCAGCGGTGGGATCGACTTTTTGAATCCAAATAAGCCGTAGTGCAACTTAAGATCCCTGCATCCAGGTGGCCCTCGGTTTGAAAGTAACTGACGGAAAAGATTTCAAAATTTTGCGTGATGCTATATAGCGTGAAGGAAGTCGTATTCCACAGTCTGGTTACGTGTCATAATGGTTACGATAGAAGCTTAACCATGCCTCGTCAGGTGCACTAAATTTTTTTAAAAATCTTTATCGAAATGACTTTGATGTTTATTTGTACTCTATTTATTGGTTTAAATGTAATTTATTTCGTTCTATTCTTTTGTCACATCGTTTTAGTCACCGTATGAACTTTTCCATTTGTTTAATTTTTCTTCCAATCGGAATTTTTGTGAATGTGTAATTTATTATACCTATCTGTTTGACTATTGAATTACTTCAAAACTCCGATAAATGAATTAAAAAACAAAAGACGAAATAATCTATTTATATTGACTGTGCATTAATGTGAAAAACGTTTTTCTTTGGGAGACGTGCCTTTTTTTGCATGGTAATCGATATACAAATATTTAAAACATAACATAAAATCTTTGTGCACTATGGAAATTATAGTGTAGATGAGGACATAAATGAGAGAATGTTTTCTAAGTAAAATAAAATTCAAGCAAAGTGAGAAATCGATATAATGTACACAATAACGTAGACGAAAATACAGGGTAATAAAAACAGGAGACATTAAATCGGAATTGATACATGAAGATAATTAAAAGTTCACAAACAAATATTTCCAGTGGAGAAGGGATGATAAGAAGAAAAACTAGACCAAATGAAGAAGTTCATATCACTATTGAATCACGTGACCCAGGAGTGGAACTAAAAAAATAAATATATATATTTACATCAGTTGAAGGAATATGATTATCAATGTCACTTCGATAAAGACCTAAAATAGATTTATTTCTCTGGTGAGATTCGAACCCACAACCTCATGCATGTGAAGCTAGTATCCTTTCAATTATCCTCATAACCAACTTATGTCATTCGGCTTTCTTCATACTATCGAGTCTCACACAAAATTCCGAATTTCTTTTCTCGTCACTTCCTCGCTAACGTCGACTCACCAGGATGAATGGCTGCAGTGTGCGATACTTGGGTGCTTAACCTACATAACCGTATAGATGGTTCCAGAAAGTCGATCCTACCGCTGGAGATATCTCCTTGTAAGGCATGACGAAAGAGGGCCGCCGTTTCATTATATACCCTGATATGGTGGTGGATACACATTTAGTAGTGTAGCAATACTAACACAATCGGTCTGAAACCTGCACGATCTAAGCAACAAGGAACGACTTCATACTTAGTCCAAAGGAAAATCTCCAGAATTACTAGAAAACTTATGGCCAATGCATCGAGTCCCCTGCAGTCATTTAGTCCGCGGCGACTGCTGAGAACCTTCAGAGCAGTCGACTACTTCGATGTTACACGTTCGGTGTCCTACTCTATGGAGCTGAGTCATGGACTCTATTAGACATTTGAAATGCGATCGTATCGAAAAATATTAAGGATACCATCGACAGAGGGGTAAAATACAGGGAGCGAAAGGATATTTACAATTTGTACAGAAACCAGATGGCAATTATTAGAGTCGAGGGGCATGAAAGGGAAGCAGTGGTTGGAAAAGGAGTGAGACAGGGTTGTAGCCTCTCCCGATGTTATTCAATCTGTATATTGAGCAAGCAGTGAAGGAAACAAAAGAAAAATTTGGAGTAGGTATTAAAATTCATGGAGAAGAAGTAAAAACTTTGAGGTTCGCCGATGAAATAGTAATTCTGTCAGAGACGGCAAAGGACTTGGAAGAGCAGTTGAACGGAATGGACAGTGTCTTGAAAAGAGGATATAAGATGAACATCAACAAAAGCAAAACGAGGATAATGGAATGTAGTCAAATTAAATCGGGTGATGCTGAGGGGATTAGATTAGGAAATGAGACACTTAAATTAGTAAAGGAGTTTTGCTATTTAGGAAGTAGAATAACTGATGATGGTCGAAGTAGAGAGGATATAAAATGTAGACTGGCAATGGCAAGGAAAGCGTTTCTGAAGAAGAGAAATTTGTTAATATCGAATATAGATTTATGTATCAGGAAGTCGTTTCTCCGAGTATTTGTTTGGAGTGTAACCATGTATGAAAGTGAAACATGGACGATAACTAGTTTGGACAAGAAGAGAATAGAAGCTTTCGAAATGTGATGCTACAGAAGAATGCTGAAGATTAGATGGGTAGATCACGTAACTAATGAGGAGGTATTGAATAGGATTGGAGAGAAGAGTAGTTTGTGGCACAACTTGAGTAGAAGAAGGGATCGGTTGGTAGGACATGTTTTGAGGCATCAAGGGATCACAAATTTAGCATTGGAGGGCAGCGTGCAGGGTAAAAATCGTAGAGGGAGACCAAGAGATGAATACACTAAGCAGATTCAGAAGGATGTAGGTTGCAGTAGGTACTGGGAGATGAAGCAGCTTTCACAGGATAGAGTAGCATGGAGAGCTGCATCACACCAGTCTCAGGACTGAAGACAACAACAACACCATCGACAGATATAGTCAAAAATATAGCGGTACGAAAATGCAGAAATTCTCAACAGCATCCACATAGCAAAACTCGATTGTTTCGGTAGCGCAATTTCGCAACAATAAATAAAACTTGTTGAAATTAATAATTCAATGAAACATTAATGGCCGGCCATTGTGGACGAGCTGTTCTAGGCGCTTCAGTCTCGAACCGCGCGACCGCTACGGTCGCAGGTTCGAATCCAGACTCGGGTGTGTGTGTGTGTGTGTGTGTGTGTGTGTGTGTGTGTGTGTGTGTGTGTGATGTCCTTAGGTTAGTTAGAACTACTTAAACCTAAGTTCTAAGGGACTGATGACCTCAGATGTTAAGCCCCATAGTGCTCAGAGCCATTTGAACCATTTCTATTTCTTTGAAAGATTAATGGCATACGTGACCCACGACGCACAGGATTATCCAGGCTAAATAACTCAGACCAGCAGTTTGGGTTCAGCACTGAATCAATGGTCTGAAAAACCATGGACGGACAACAGATCATGCTATCGATCGACAGTGTTACTGGAAGACGAGGCACTTAAGAGAGGAAGAATGACAAGGCAGAGAATGTTTAAAAATTACATAAATGCTCACCATTAAATCTAATAGTCCACTCATATAATCGCGCTAGCTGCCATTAAAATTAATCTGCAATTGGCATACAGTTAAAATTTTTTGAACCTAGTGCTGTTAAAAGCATTCATGTTAACACTTATTTTGATCAATGTACGTATTTTTTGAGACATCCATTGTACGAGGACGTACAGAAAAGTAATGTTGAGAAGTTTTGAGTGAAAAGTCACAAAGATTTTTAAATAAAACAAACTTCATGAACATTCTG
Source organism: Schistocerca gregaria (assembly GCF_023897955.1). Taxonomy (NCBI): domain Eukaryota; kingdom Metazoa; phylum Arthropoda; class Insecta; order Orthoptera; family Acrididae; genus Schistocerca; species Schistocerca gregaria. The sequence continues at coordinate 89,311 of NW_026061959.1, read as the reverse complement.
CATCGGTATTCTTCACGTCAATAAATTTAGTTTTCAACACACTCACCCTCGGAACCAGCACAATTTCCCCAACTAGATACTATTTTCTTGACACCGTCACAGTATATTGTTTGACTATGTTAACAGAGCCACAACCTTACCTCTGCTTGCACCGCTTGAAATAATTGAAGTGCTCGAAGGTTTTCTTAGTTTTGCACATAGACGAAAATCGAGACTGTGTGTAGGATGATCGACGGCAGTGAACCAAGGACGTCGGCTTGCTGCAGATGCCGCAGCGATCGTGTGTAGTTTGGCACTGCCGTGCTCAAGGAGAGTGTGCTCCACATGCGGACGAAGTCTTCGAATTCGTGCTTTTAGTGTTGTGAGCTTTTTCTCACCCCCAACATAGTCACGTCACACACCGCTATGTAACGCGGTACGAAGCAGAGGGCAGCAGATATCCATAGTAAAGATGTAGAATGTTACTGACTTCAAATAAAACAGACCGAGTCATTATCTTCTCAGCACGCCGTCGTGTTATAAGCACAAAAATCCAAAAAATTGTTTCAGAGCAAAGTATGCTGTATTTTTAAGTGAAGATCTTTGTAACGTACATCTGTGGTAAACGTTATGCTTGTGATATATGGTGACAATTCGTATTTATATTTACAATGGAAAGAGATTGACCAGTGGCCAACAGACAACTAAAACGCAAGTTGCTAGATGGATATTAACTGCGATAGCGCCCACGCTGCCACGGTAAGTAGGTGTTTTGGTTTCGCGATACATGTCGCCGTTTAACTGCCGCTCGTGGCGATACATTAAAGAGTGCTCTGTCTTATTGTCAAAGAGCCAGTACCCAGATTAAAGCTAAAGAAATAAAGACGCGAATTCTGTGCGCCACATTTTCAGATGACCCTCAAACGGTTCCAAAACTAGTTAACCCGAATTAAAAAAAATATTCAAAAAGTGAGTTGTGTCAGTTTTCCACATTTATGTTCAGTATACATTCACAGGCAGTTGAACAGTGGTTCCCAGCCTTTCTTAGACCGTTGCTCCTGACTGTCATCAGACATTTGCCAGTACCCCCTGTCCTACCCCCCCCCCCCCCCTCCCTGAGGTCTGTGGCCTTCCCTCCCCCTCCCCCACATTATCACTAACTTTGGCACATAAATAAACTGTACAGTGAACAACTTTTCTAGGAACACTTTTATTTTCAAAATCATGAGAGGTGGAGAGTATTGTGTGGGGGGGGGAAGGCGATATTAGACTGAACGACGAAGGAATTCGTGATGCATGTCAAGGGCTAGCCACAATTACTTCTCAGATAAGAAAGCTAACTATCCAAAATAAGGATAAACACATGTTCCAAACGCTTCTCTTGCTCAACCTCTCTACAGTACGGTACTTGCTTGATCTGCACGTTGCAACCTCAATTAAAATCAACCGAGCAAAAATGTGTGCACGTACTGTTCATAAATCACTTGATTGTTACGCTCCTTGCTTCTGAAATATAAGACTTCAGGCTTTTAAATCTTGGTATCCGAACACAACATGTGAAGCTATTATCCTTTCCATTACACCTCACAACCAACTAACGTCACTCAGCTTTCTTAATGCTACGGAGTGTCACACAAAATTCAGAATTTCTTTTCTCGTCAGTTACTCGCAAACGTGGAGCCACCATTTTGAGTGGCTGCAGTGTCTTAACCTACATAACCGTACAGATGGTTTCAGACCAAGTGTTACTTGCAGAGCAGTAGGATAACGAGCTATCGGCCTGGCAATTGAGTTTGAGTTTGGCCGAAGCAACTTTAGGCACGAAGGGGATAATGATGTGTCCCTCCGAGAATAATTTCGCGTGGGCTGTAAGCGGCGCACAGCTCAGCGTTTACATAGTTTTCCAATTACATCTCACACAGGGAATATTATTATTAAGCGCAGTTTCAACAGCAGCGAATGGAAGCGAACTGAAGCGTACGAACATTTGCAGACCACTTGCCTGTATTCATTACCTTTCGTCTAAGAGGTCTGTTTAAAAAATTCCGGAACTTTGTCCACAAAAATTTTCTACGCTTACCTTCACATATTTGTATATGATCACCCCCACGACTGATAAACCGTTTCCACTTCTGGGAGCAGACTTGGTTCGCCTTTCGCTGGACCGTGCGTCTATCGTTACAAATCTTCGTCCTCTCAACTTGGTTTTCAACTTTGAAAATAAATGTCTGCAAGGGCCGAGCTGACCTGACAAGCTATTTTATATGTTGATCGTTCAGAACATTTCCCTACACATTGTGAAGATTGAACCTTCATGACAACGTCATAACTGCAGACCCATCACCAGTTATAATTTTCTTAAGGAACATCTCGTTCTCATTTGGGTGATCCTAAGGCTCTTCTCAGATTGGGAGGTGGAGGTCTTTCTGCTCTTGACTCGTGAGCCGTGGCACGAACTTGGCGGCAACACGATACATTGCAAGATGCTGTATTAGGATTTCACGATCCAACTGCAATGTTACATTCTTCTGCAATCTCTCGGACAGTCAGTCTTCGTTCAGCACGCACAGGATCGTTGACGTTCCTGACACAAGCGTTGCTGGCAGAAGTCGGAGGACGAGCGTCGTCTTTAGCTTCCGTCCGGCCGTTCTTAAACCGTGTGAACCATCCGTAACACCGAGTGCGGCTTAAGCACTCATCACCGTAGGCTTCCTGCATCATTTGGCGTGTCTCTGTAGAGGTGTTCTTGAGTTTAGCTCTTATGTTCCTATGGGACCAACTGCTGATGTCATCAGTCCCTAGGCTTGCACCACTTACACACACCCACGCCCGAGGGAGGACTCTAACCTCCGACAGAGGGGAGCCACACGAACCGTGGCAAGGCCCCTAGACTGCGCAGCTACCCCGAGCGGCGGTTTTCTTGAGTTTCACGCAAAATTTATTGCAGGCGCATTGCTCCTCTAACTATACCCTCTCGAAGTTCGCCAACTGTGCGACACAACGTTCTAGTCAATACAGCACTGAACAATAAGCTAACAGACATACAACAGTGAAACTTCCCGCAGTTACACATTAAGCACACGCGCGTGCAGGGATGTCAACTGCATTTCGCCCCAACACGCCATTGGCGCGAAATTACGAACGTTCCCAATTTTTTTTTTAACACACCTCGTATATTCAAAATTTACGGTATGTTCTAGAAATTTGGCAAGTAAGCTTTCTCGGGATAGCTTATGTGTATTTTCAGGCATCTCCCAATTTCTTCAGCATCTCTGTTACATTCTCCTGTGAGCCAAACAAACATGTGCTGACTTTATTATGAACAGTTCAATATCCCCTGCTACTCGTATATGGGACAGGTCGCACACCATGGAGCAATATTAGAGTATTGGTCGCACCAATAGTTCAAAAAAGATCATCTTTGTGCACTGATTATATTTCTCTTTAATTCTAACAATAAATTACAGTTCGCCACCACCTTTATCTTTGACTGACACGATGTGATGGTTCCATTTCTTACTTCGTTATCACCAATGTTAAGACTCTCGCTTTTCCCGTTTATGCTTCATCTCATCACTATTGTCTTTGATTTACTCTGACCCCTACTTCTACACTCATTATATTGTATATTTCATTCATCAGATCCTGTAGTAATTCACTTTCACTGACAACGATAATATTATCAGCAAACATTGTCACTGGTATCCTTTCAACCCGTATTTCAGTGCGAATCTTGAACCTCTCTCTTATTTTCTTCATTGCTTCTTTGATGCAAACATTGAACAGTATAGGCGAATAACTATATCAAAGTCTTACTCTCTTTTTAATCCTTGCACTTCGTTCTTGGTCTTCCACTCTTATTTCCTCTTGGGTCTTGTACTAATATATACCCGTCTCTGCCTAGAGCTATTTTCTTCACAACTTCGATCTTGCACCATTTTACATTGTCGAACGCTTATCCAGGTGTAGAAATCGTATGAACGCGTCTTGAGTTTTATTCAGTCCTGCTTCCATTCCGTATCCTTACAATATGTTACACCGAGGTATTTGTGTGAGCTGACCGATTGAAAATGAGAGTTATTGATGCTGTAGTCATAGGATACTATGATTTTTCGTTTTGTGAACTGCACAATTTTAGGTTTTCGAACATCTAAAGCAAGCTGCAAAAACATCCGGAATTCTGTTTGATTCTACGTACAAAAATGCATTGTTAGGAAAACAAACTAAACCAAGGAGGGACAAAATATCAGTAACGAACAACGTAGAATCTCTGTGGTTAATCTGGATTAAACTGCTCCATCATCTTCAGCAACAACCAGGGCACAATCCAAGGAGGGATCTACACTCACATGGATATTGTGCAAATCATATCTAAGTGCCAGGCATAGGGTTTATCGAATCACCTTCACAATTGTCTATTATTCCAACTTCATGTTTTGAACTGCCCAAGGTGTGGTGAAGACTAAAACGAGTCTGTCACGGAAGACTGTATTGAGTGTGATGTCTGCTCCCAACAGTGGCATGAAGAATGCACAGTTTACGAAGGTCATGGTGCATTTTCTTGTTATTGGTGTTAGTGCGTACTCTTGCCAGATGATGCAGATACGAGCAGTGTCATATATATGGCATTTAAGGTTTGGGTTAAACGTTACTCAGCTGTATCTGATAAATGTTGTTCCTAAATAAATGAGCAATGGTTTGCTACTTGTTTGTTTTAACTTTCTCATCAACTAGAAATGACCGACTAAATACTAAGCACATACTCCTTCGTGAGTTTCCCCTGCAAAGCAAATTAATGAAGTCGAATAGTCCGTAGGAAGAATTTTTGTAGTTTCATGACTTTAGGATGGCATGACTGTGATGAGCTAAGAGCGGCTGACAAAAAATAATTGTTTTATTTATAACCTTAATGTTGCAATTGAGAATGGCGTGTCCGGTTGAAGTTTCCACATTAACTGAACAACGTTCAACGATGCGTTTTCCCTTTCAGAAGACGGAAAACGGCCGAAATATTTTCTCTAACGTTTTTTCAGTATGGTCGAAGCTGTGCGAACGACGGAAATTTTTGATAAATACGTAGGACAGTTCAAAAACAATCTAACTTCAGTGACTAATAAAAAACACCGTGGCCGGCCAATTGAACTGTCTCCTCCTTCGCTTAAAGCCGGCTCTGACATTACTCCTGATGGCCGACGTGTTGCAGTAGAACTGAATAGCAAAATAGCTGCAACAGGTAGTGGCACAGTCCATAACGTCGTCATTGACATGCTCAAGTACAGCGAAACAAGTCCAACGTGGGTCCCGAGAGAATTCACACAACACAAGGAAACAAAGAGTGCTATGAACGTGAAGGTGAACCTTTTTCGAACGAGATTTTAACGTGTGATTAAACTTTCGTTCAAAATGGGGAACCCGACTCGAAAAGACAAGGAGTGAAATGGAAGCACACTAGTTCACCTGTCCGAAAGGAATTCAAACTCGAGCATCAGCGAGGAAAGTGATGCTGACCATCATTTGGATGCCAAAGTAATTGTATTTTGGTGATTATTTGGAAGATCAGCGTACAGGATGCAGCGCTGACCACTCACACATAGTGATGAGCAAAGTAAAGCCGAAAACGAGAGGAAAGGGTCGCCAATGTCAAAGAAAAGACGTGATACTATTACACAACAACGCTCGCCCAAACATAGCGCAGCTGATCCAAGAAACCACTGGAAGGGAAAAGAAACAGTAATGGGTTGGGAGACTCTGCGTCATTATCGCTACAGTCCAGATTTTACTTTCGTGAATTTTCATTTTCATATTGCTGATATTATTCAGAATGGAAGCTGTCTGCATTGTACTTGACTGGTAAGAAAAACTTCAAAAGTCAACCTCACTTGTAGAGCATTTATTGCTACCTGTTTGACCCGCTCAAGGACGCATCGCTTGGAAAGGATTCGGCGACAGCGAAGAAGTTAAAACAATTTCAGTTTTACTTACTTCATTCGCATTTATCGCCTTTCTCTTGCCCAGCAGTATTTCGCAAAGGACTGGCAAAAGCGCAAGTTGCAGCCGTATATAACGAGATCAATATACATTTGCCTTCTGAATATTACACCTGTAATGGGTCCAACCTAAGGCAGTTTAAAAAATCGCTGGTGACACTCGTGTACAAAAAGAGTAAAAGAAAGGATGTGCAAAACACATCCTAGAACTATTCTGAATATGATTATAATAAATTTCCTAGACACCGAAAAGCTTACGTCCAGAAATCAGCACGGTTTTAGAAAGCTCGTGTGAAACGCAGCTTGCCCTTTTCGCACATTATATACTGCGAACCACGGATGAAGGGTCCCAAGCACATTGCACTCTCCTATATTTGAGAAAAGCCTTTGGCACGGTGCTCCACTGCACACTGTTGACCAAGGGCCTCGTATGAGCATACGGAGTCGGTTCCCAGATATGAGAGCGGCTTAAAGTCTACAACAGATACCAGTACGTTCTCGACAGCGAGCGTTGATCAGACACAAGGGCATCGTCAGGAGTGTCCCAGGAAGTGTAACAGACAGCTGTTATACTGTATAGACATAAATGAGGTGACAGGCAGAGTGAACAGCAGTCTGCGGCTGTTGATGATGCTGACGTGTACGGGAGAGTGTCGTTATTGAGTCACTGTAGGGGGATAAGATTAACGGGAAGCGCGGACAACTGAGAAACGCGTAGGAGTCAGTGAGGTACTGAGCCATGCCGACGCCGGTGCCTTAGTTAGCTGCGCTACGTTTTTCGGTTGAGGACCCAGGATACGAAGAGCTTCATCGAGGTGGTCCCACATATTCTCGATTCCGTTAAGCCCGGGAAGCCTGGTGGTCGGCGGAGTACAGCAAACTCATCCTGGTGCTTTTCACACTGCAAGCTGTGTCACAGATTTAGTTGTTCTGCTGGTAGATTCCGAGGGAAAAAAGACTCGATGTAGGTGTGGCAACGGTTCCGACCGATATTTCTGCTCATCCACTGTGCCTTCCAGAACGACGGGAGTGTCACGATAACGTTTGTGAGATCGTAACGATCCTTCCTCCTGTCCTAACCCTGCCGCCGACTGTTGCAGGGTGTTCACTTTCAGGTGAATCGCGCCCTACACGCCAACGTCTGTCTGTCACTTGGAAAGCCCGCAGGTCACCGTTCAGTGGACGCCCAGTCGCAGAACTGGCGTGAAAATTCCAGCCTTCGTCGCGGACGAACAGCAGTCAGCATAGGTGTGTGGACCAGGAGTCTGCTGTGGAGACCCACACATAGCATTTTTCGCTGAGTGGTCTTAGAGGAGACACTGTCGGTAGGCTCTTCGGTTCACGTGCATGGTCAGTTGCTCAGCAGTTGCACGTTATTCACCTGCGGTCTCCTTTAACTCCTGTCCTCTGTGGACCGTGGGGCACCACAACAGCCTCAGCGTCGGCTCTCGACAGCGCCATGCGCGGAGTGCTTTAAATATGGCAACACGCCAACATTTTACGAACTCTGCCGTTTCGAAAATGCATCCACCTGTGGCCCGAAAGGCAATGATCACGTCCTTTTGGATGTCACATAAGTGGCTGAGTTTCCGCGTTACGCATACCCTACTCATTAGCGTCGGACACAGGCGGTGATCACGTTAATGTGACTGGAGCCTGTGGTTAGAAAAAGGAAAGGAAAAGGAAACAGAAAGGGGAAAGGATGGTAAGCGGTGCCAGGAGCACCGGAAATGTGGTAATTATACGAATTGCTTGTACAGGAACTCCGAACGGAATAGGAGCAGCGGCAGTTTAAAAATTGTAAATGGTAGAATCACGGCTCAACAGTAAGTTTCTCGCCCAACCTGACGAAACAGATGTGGATATTGAGAAACGAATGCATAACTGCTGGGAAACAGTCTGCGGTGAGTAGACAGTGCCTTTTTTCGGAGGGTTTAAAGAGCAATTTCAAGATTTGCGAGATAAAGGTTTAGATTACGTCGCAAGTATAACGAATTGTCAGAAAGACGGCAGTAGTTCAGGGATTCGGCAGCACGAAGATATTTTGAAAGTGACTGAAGTTTTTAAGGAGACTGATAATAACCCTGTTCCTGACAAATGAATCCTGGTGATCAGTTACGAAGAATGGGAGAAAATGTTTGAAAATAAAGCTCTTCTTATGGACGGACATTTCAGAGGTGTTGGAAACAACTTGATGATACCTGAAGCACGGAAGACTAGCTTTTTTTACCAGAGGAAAGTCAAAATAATTGTGAAATATTTTTTCTCAACCGAGAAATGTCATAACTTGGTTGTCATTTAAAACTGCATTGCTTTACTTCGAAATGGCTGCAAATTAAGCTATGAAAACAGTGTTATCCGAGACATTTATTTTCCAGTTGTAATTTTCATTTCAAGCAATGCCTGTGGAAGACATACAAGAACTGCGATTAGTGGAGCAATACAGGGATGAAGAAGTAGTTCGTTTGTCTTGCCGCACGTGTGCTGTAGAGTCCATCTTCCACCGGACTGCCTTGATGAAGCATGGAGAGTAACAGCGTAGCAAGTGCCCAGTGGCGTAGACTATTTAATCAGTCAATAGATGGAAAATGCTAGTACACAACCTGAAATGTGGAATTGGTGAACACAGTCGACTAAAATTATTTCGAAATAAATTCACTCTTAGGTTGGCTTCAGTTGCGTTAGATAATACTTCGATACCTAACACTACTGTATCAAAGTTATCTGCGTTCAGAGAATTTATTTCAAAGTGATTTCGGTCAGCTATCTACCGTCATCAATTCGATGCACAGGACAATGAATGCTGTCGAAGTTTGGCATAGCAAACGATACTCAATAAGGCAAAGGTATCCTAACCTACAATTTCTGATCAATACGCTAAAGGAGAATGCAATAAAACCAATACCTGAAATTGAAAAAAAATCTGTTGGTCAGCTTCTTCAGTGAAAGAGGTAAAAGATACATATGTGTTGAAAAAGAGTTAAAAGATATTTTAAGAATACATAATGACTCGGTGGATCTAAGAAGTTTAAAATTTATATCATTCCTACGATAAAATGTGGAGAGGCGTTCTTATTACAAAACGGCACGCAGAGCCTCCCCATTGTCGCGGCTTCCTTTGCACGTCGGAGAACCCGCAGCTAAAATGTATGTGGTCAGAAACACCGCGTTGGCTCACGGGTCGCCGAGTCCACGGCTGCAGAATCCCATGACACCCTTCAAGAGGCGGCGAGGCATCTTGTACAGTAGTTATTTGAGAGTGAATTTTTTCCTCGCTCCTCAAGAGACGTCATCAAACGGATCTTCCTGCTTTTGGAGTGTCTACGCGACTATAAGGGAATCCCGAAACGTTACATCTTATTTTAGTTCTGCTCTCCGTTCCACACCTTCAAGGACCCACTTGTTTTCTGTGGAACTCGAACACTTGTACTTCTCCGATGTCATTTTCGCGAGGGATTTATGTACTGTGCTTATGCTTTATTAAGAAAACACGGGAATTTTTTAAGTGTGTAGGGGTGAAACGATTATCTTAATAACCGATAAAACAACTCCAGATATCGAGTATTACGTACCGGCTGACGCTTCATTACAAAATGTTTACGGGCTGTCTGTTATCCCAGTCGCTTCCGTTTATGAAATGTACCGAACACATGAGCTTTCTTCGATAAACAGTTCTGACATGGGTCTTGACAACACGATCGAATTACAGAGGTTCAAATAGTGAGTTGCGACTGCGTGCAACTGCATAGGCAGATTTTCATTCCCTGCATATAATTGTAACACAACTAAGGAGATTATAGCGACACGAACGTCAGCCGGGTAAATAAGTCGTACACTAAGTGGACATCCAGCGGACGCAAGTAAACACTTCCTGTCACACCACGCCACTGCTGCCTCGGTGTAAACACGGAGGACAACAGGAAGTGCTCTACGACCACTAGCTGGACTATGGAGCAAGAAACAGCCGGGGTCCCCGGTGGTCTAGTGGTAAGGGGGTCTGGAACGTTCCAGCGCCTCGGCTGAGGCTATTCGCCCCAGCTGGGCCGGGGTTCAATCCCCGGCCGGCGCTGGAATTTTCAGACTTCCGAACACTAGCCTCCACCTCTGCCTTGGCATGTGGCGCATGCCGGGTACCCCCGTGGGGTCCGTGCTTCGGGCCCCACATGGAGCTCACTCCCACACTACAAACTAAACCTGATTATGCTGGTGCAAGCATTTTAAATTTTAATTCACACACTTTCTTCACCAGACCACATCTACATATGTTTTAAGGTACTTAATATATCTCACTGTGGTATCAGTAATATTTGTAGGAAACTATGAAACAAAAACCTTACCAAAAAAGTGATTTTTGTTATCCTTCGTGTGCTGAATACTTCTGAGGTACCCAAACATCTGCCATTTTCTTGTAGTTAACAATGAATATTCGAAAAAAAGTTTATCATACTGATTCATATATTACATAATGTATTTTACTCATTCTCAGTGTTGAAAAAGCAGTAATTATTTCAAAGTCATAAAAAAATGCAAAATATTGTATCACAAGCCAACAAGGTGTTCTTTTTAGTATCATGATTTACTATGCGATTAATAAATTCTGTATAATAAATCGTTTCGTAACAATTGACAATACCTTTTAAAAATACATTGTTTTCACTTATTGCATTTTCAAAAACTAAAACAGGCCTTTTTTCTCAAATTATTCTAGTGTCAAAATGAGATGTTTGATATTACACAGGTCACTAATGACATAAACTGTTTTGTTTATAAAAACGATATTTCTCGTGGTTTTTGTGAGCTGAATGCTGAATCAAACAGATAACACTTAAAATTAATAAGAGGAATTTCTTGGTGATTTTACTAACACGCCCATATAGTTCATATAATATTTCGATTAATAGTTACATGACTACCTCTCTGCCTCTACTTTTTGTAAAAGTATCTTGTAGATCAGAGAAAAAATTGTATTACTACCTCTCCAGGTTAAGTGCAGTTCAATGAAAGAGATTTTAAAGGCCGTGCCGAAGATGCAGAATATTACGTTCTCTGCAAGGCATTTGCCATCAGTAATGAGTGAACCTGGAAAATAGAAAAAAGGGCTGAAAAACGCCTATTACTGTTGTACTATTATATCACTAACGTTGCATTGCATAAACTTACTTACAGTTCTCGTTGCTGTTCAATATTCTTTAACTCACTATACCGTGCGATTATGTTGTTAACATTTAATGTAACAGTAGTCCTGTTTCGAGCCACATATCCATTTTTAATGCTTAAAAGTGTGGACAAAACTATTAGTAATACTAAATTACGAAGAGGGAATGATGAATGTAACATGCTGCGTACGTTAATGTCGCTCGAGATGTAGTTTGCATTATATGTTACCAGAACAGAATTATTTTGTAATGTGTGAAATACACAAAAATACGGTAACAGACTAACCGAGCAGTGATGCCGTAATCTGTTTTGTAATAATAGTGTAAAGGAAGAAATAAACAGCAACTAGACATTTAAGTCACTCAATTTTCGCGGCCATTTTGCTGTTCATCACTTCGCTGCTAGATGTCGCTACTAGTTCCTCACACACTCAGTTGTCTGTAGTGCAGGGCTTCGCCACCAGAAGGCTCTATCAGCACCGGCGAGGACTCATTCTATCGACGTTTGCTGCTTCACTCCTCAACATCTATGCTAACTGACGTGACTGCTAAATTTTCAGACTAAACGAAAAAAATAACACCAACACCAAATAAGGCAAATAGGGATAATTGCGGATACTATCGAACCATCACTTTCATACGTCCTGGCTGAAAATACTGATCCAAAATATTTACACAGGAATTAGAGGAGACGAGCTAGAGGAAAATCGATTTTGAGAGAACACACTAGCCGCTAGAGATCGGTTGAAGAAATTCAACCCATATTTATAACATCTATAGATGTTACAAAATAACTTCTGACAATTTTGAGCAAAATATACAGTTTGAATTTAAGATGATGCAACCAGCGATAAAATACAGTGAGCGGCATGTTATCTAGAGCTCTGCCAGAAATCAGACAGCAGTTTTAAGACTTAAAAGACATAAAGGAAAGCTGGCAGTTGATAGTTGAGAAGAGAGAGTGAGAGAATGAAAGTGAGAGAATGAGAGAGACAGAGAGAGAGAGAGAGAGAGAGAGAGAGAGAGAGAGAGAGAGAGAGAGAGAGAGAGAGAGAGAGATAATGGGAGGGGGGGGCTTCGGTTCTAGCCCATTCACCCATGTTATTCACTTTGCATACAGAATGTTTCACACGTCGTGCTACACACTTATCGCGTCTGTAGAGGGGACCTACCAGATGAAGTTTTACATAGGAATCGATGTCTGGAAACGTCATCCAGCGACGCTACAGGGTATCGAAGTTACAGGCGCTGGAGTCTGTAAAATATGTGTACACAGAAAGATTCAATGAAGATGTTACCAATTTTCTATGATGATGGAGATGGATAAATTTGAGGCTATGTCCCTATAACGGAAAATTGGAAGAGAAGACATTCCTGTTACGTGTGACAGGATCTACCGGTAGTGTTGTAGCTGAGATGTAGGGCAGGAAACTTTCAGAAGTGGTAGTATGGACCGAATGTCCAGTACACATGGGCTGTAAAATGCATACCTTAAGAGCTGTGAGGACTTGTTCACTAGCATAAAACATATCTCCACTGCTGAACAAGTGCTCATAGCTCCTCAGGTATGCATTTTGTAGCCCATGTTTACCGGACATTTTTTCTTACTTTGATCCATACTACCACCTTTGAAAGTTAGCAACAACAGTACCAGTACTTGTATTCCGCCGTCAGAGGTATGTAACGTTCGACTCATTCGTTTCCGGATCATGATACATGATCAAATTGATACATGATCACGGCATCACACTCTACTTACATACATTTGCCGGAGATGGCGCCTGTATTTTGATGCTCTGTAGCCTCGTTAGATGACGTTTGCATGCATGAGTTACTAGGTAAAATTGCAAGCTCTAGAAATGTGAAACACCTTGTATAAAGGAAGCAACATACGAAACGAACGAGATATTTGGGAAATTAATCGAAGATAAGAAAGAAGAAATAGAAACTGTTTCCAAATCGACCTTTCATTTCGCTGCTGCTGATTTGAAATTTCGTGGCATTTATTCGCTCTGAAGAGGATCGTTTAAACGATGGTCGGAATGTAGTTATTTTAGTTGTTTCACTGTTTTATAATGACATGGCCTAGAACCCAAAATGATTTTCTCCAAGTTGTTTGTAGGAATTCTATCGCTTCTCACCGATATTTTCAGTATGGTACTGGTATTTTTTTCCCTACACCTACCAACTTTAATAGTGCTTGAAATGATGAAAATTGTCTCCATATCAAAAAGTATTAGGTACTGAGACGGTGCTTGGTTTTAATGATAACAATATACAGGAAAATTCAGCCATGTTTCTGCGAAGTTGCATTACGCCGAAATTCTGAAATACATCCGTATATTTCGAATGTCGTACAACAGCTGTAGGTAGGAGACGGGGTACTGCAGAAGTAAAGCTGTTTAGACGGGGCGTGAGTCGTGTTTGGGTAGCTCAGATGGTAGAGCACTCGCCCACGAAAGGCAAAGGTCCCGAATTCGAGTCTCGGTCCCGCACACAGTTTTAATCTGCCGGGAAATTTCATATCGGCGCACACTCCACTGCAGAGGGATCTAATTCTGGAAAGAACTGTATAGTTAGTGGAGAGATACAGGATGTTGCAAAATTCCCGTTGAAAACTTCTAGGGAACTGAGTGACGATATTTTGAAGAGGAGCCCATGTATGGAAAGGTATATCCGTGCTACAGCCGTATAAATACACCTTCGCTAATGTGGTATGCAACAGGTTTATAATCACTGGATGGGGGGGGTTACTTACGTCTGATCCTATGCTGTCATTTGACGGCTGTCTCCTCTCTGACCTGGATCGAGTCTCGTTCATGTGTCTGTGAGTGTTAGAGCAACATTTCTGAGCACACTTTTGCCGAATACACCGACACGAGTATTCTGTGTGGCCAAAGCGCACAGTACTGGAAGAGCTGCTGGTCGCCTTTATCAAGATCGTTGTCCACAACGTCTGACTCCTCCCCACACGCTTTTCGTTAGCATTGCGCAACGTCTTCGAGTAAGGGTGCCTGCACCGTGAGCAGGTGCGTCTGTGGTGCCCCGTGGAGACGCAGCGCACGCGAATTGGAAAATATATTTATATGGATATTGTGTCTGTTCTTCCGGACATGTGCGAAAGGACGCTACGAATGTAGTGTGTGGACATACAAAGGTGAGAATGTGGGTCTCGCGGGAGGCGTGCGCGAGACAGTCCCTGTAGTCTCACTATCCTCTGTGCCGTCGGTGGCTCAGATGGATAGAGCGAATGCCATGTAAGCAGGAGATACCTGGTTCAAGTTCCGGTCGGGGCACACATTTTCACCTGTCTTCGTTGATATCTATCAACGCCCGTCAGCAGCTGAAGGAAATAATATCATTCTAATTTCAAATTGGAAAACGCCCTCCTGTAAAACCAGTGTCTCTGAAGACCGATTTTTTTGATTCTTTGGTTATTAAAGAGTAAAACTGTAGAACAATAGATGTACTCGGCCACATCTACACTGAAATGCCAAAGAAACTATTATAATAATGCGTATTCAAATACAGAGATATGTAAACAGGCTTAATATGGTGCTGCCGCCGGCAACGCCTATGTAAGACATGTGTCTACCGTAGTTGTTAGATCGGTTACTGCTGCTACAATGGCAGGTTATCAAGATTTAAATGACTTTGAACGTATTTTTATACTTGGCGCAAGACCGATGGGACACAGCATCTACGAGGTAGCGATGAAGTGGGGATTTTCCTGTACGACCATTTCGCGAGGGCACCCTGAATATCAGAAATCCAGTAAAACAATAAATCTCCAACATCTCTGTGGCCAGAAAAAAATCTGAAGAGAATCGTTCAGAGTGGCGATAGTGCAACCCTTCCGAAAATAACTGAAAATTTCAATGCTTGACCATCAACAAGTATCAGCATGCGAACCATTCATGGAAACATCATCTACATGGGCTTTCAGAGCCGAAGGCCCACTCGTGTACCCTTGCTGGCTGCACAGCACAAAGCTTTACGCCTCATTTGGGCCCATCGGTACGAACATTGGACTGTTGATGACTCGAAACATAATCCCTGGTTGGACGTGTCTCATTTCAAAATGTATATACAGTATGGACGTGTATGGGTATGAAGACAACATCATGACTCCATGGACCCCGCATGTCAACTGCGGACTGTTCAATCTGGTGGAGGCTCTGTGACGTTGTAGAGCGTGCGCATTCGGAGTGATGTGGGATCCCTGATACGTCTAGATACATCCTGTCTGATCACCTGCATCCATTCGTGTCCATTGTGGATTCCGACGGAAGTGGGTAGTTCCAGCAGGACAATGGAGAGGCCCACACAACCACAGTTGCTACAGAGTGGCTGCAGGAACACTCTTCCGAGCCTAAACACTTTCGCTGGCCACCAGAACTCCCCAAACATACTGTACGTTTCTAGTAAATTTTATAGCATTAACTAGCATATCTGGAATGCCTTGCAACGTGTTGATCAGAAGAGATCTCTGCTCCCTCTTACCGTTACGGATTTATGGGCAGCTCTGCAGGTTTCATGGTGTCAGTTCCCTGCAGCGCGACTTCAGCCATCAGTAGAGTCCATGCCACGGCGTGTTGAGGCACTTCTGCGTGCTCGCGGGGACCATAAACGATATTTCTTTGGCTCCTCAATGTAACAAATTACTTGTCAAAGTGACAGCGTTACCAACATGTTTTCAAGTGGTTCTAGTATACGGTACGTCTCGGGAGACAGGTTACAATTTAAAATATGAGTATTATGTATTCAGTCCCCTCTACAAGTTGTAGCAGGTAGTGATGGGAATTTCAGAACATCCTGTACGTTTCCAGCAAACTGTAAAGCCGTTGTCGTATTACAATTGGTATCTGCGAATACATTCCATAATTCGTGACAGATCGCGAGGCGCGACTGCAGAAGTCCGTAGCGTTTACCCAGGGGGCGTCTCGGCTACGGCAGTTCTGACGGCTAGTTTGAAGGCCACTTTGAACTAGTGTTGCCAGAGGTGTCTCTTTTTAGAGATTCTACGACTCGCCCCACGTAAGCTTTAACAGGAAGACCAAATGCTCCAACTTCTGGCCTCTGCTAACATTTTGAAATACACTATCCTATCAGTGAGTGTACAGACACCTATTAGTGGACATTAATATGCAGTGCGTCCACCCTTTGTCTTTATGGCGGCTTGAACTCTGCTCGGGACACTAAGTGAGGTGCCTACCGACAATTTACGCACCACACACGGATATCGTACCTACGTGTTTGTACACGCAAGGCAATACATTGCTCAGCAAGATCGCCATATCTCTCACCAATTTTCAACATCTGGAGCACAATGGGCAGGTTCTTTAAAGCAGGTCGTGATTTTGAGGATGTAACGAACCAACTGAACTGAATTTGGTACGATATCCGTCAGAAGGGTATCCACTAACTTTATCAGTGAATGTCAAGCTAGTAACTGCCCGCGGAAAGGCCAGAGGTGGCCCAACACGTTATCGACTTATCAATTTGTGAAGCTCTTTGTCTTGAATTAATCATCCAGTTTTTCTTCAACTCTAATCATTCATTTGCCCCTACACGTACAGTCATGCTCAAAACTATCCTAACGCCCGAATAGAATTTCGCCTGATTCACATGCAACCCACATAACGCAAATGTCTAGCAGGTCCCCTTATCGCTCCTTGGTACAGTCGTTTGACTATTGAAAATGGTTCCAACAAATCACCACCAGAAAACACTGTTCTGTATCGCAATAACTCAAGATGTAAAGTAATACCACGATACTACAAATATCACGGAACACCTTATCACAGATAAGACTGCCCTTAAGGCTTGTAGCTCACATTTATTACAATAAATGACATACCTGACATTTTACCACTCTCATTATTACGTCAGATAGGTAATACACGTAGTAAATTCGTCGTATTCATGATTTACTCTTCAAAGTAACATACCGTACTTATCATTGAACACAAAATGAGATTAAAAATTGAAGTTATTCACGGGCAACCAGTTGAGAATATGTATGAACTTGAAATGACACGACGAACCGTCTCGTTTTGCATATGGATTCAAACCCAGGTCATGCAGACTAAGCAAAGATTTCGTGCCTGACGGAAAATAACAATCACTCCTGATTAGGCATACAGAGAGTGAAAATACCTCGATTTTAGAGAGAGCCAGTTTGCAAATACCAACTTTAAATTACAAAGCGCAAGCATTTTTGCCGGACGCGAATTCCTACCAAGCACCTATTGTCCCTGTTAACGAACGACGAGAGATGTTGAATCTTGGTTCTTGACAAGTAACTTACTTGAATTGCCGTGAGGTAAGGCTTTGTGTTGGACAGGGGTTCGAACTCAGAACTTAATCGGATAGATATCGACGCACAATCAACTGTGACATTTCGGATTTTCTCGGCAGTAGCTAGATGTTTTAACTGAAATGACGAGACGAAACATACATTTTTTTCCTTCCCAAGACTCCAACCCGGCATCTATCGCTGTTATATCCTAGAGAAAACGAACGTTAAATATGGGTTTGTTGCACCAGCAGCGACATGTGAGCGTGTTTGAACTAGAAATAATATGACGAAGAGTTCAGTGCTCACTGGGAATACAGCTCCACACATCATATCGCTTTTGACTACACACAAAGATACGTCAGCTTCCGAATTTTTGTCCAGCTCGGACTAACATCTTGAACTTACAGTGATCTCGCAAATAGTCCTGTGTCTCACTGGGTGTCAAAACGTCACATATCGTTAGTGTTGACAACGAATGAAATTACATTAAACATTAAAATAATTATCCACCAGCAGATAGGTGTTCTCATGCTAGAGCTTGATAATACATAATGAAATCTATAGTGCCGGGCCAGGATTCGAACCCATTCACGCGCAGTATGTGGAGATGTTGAGGAATCTGCAGTTCTGAACAAACAACAAATAGTAGCCGTGCTGTATTCTCACGAAGGGATCAAATTCAGCGTTAAGTACGGTCTAAGTTGCATTCCCAGTTTAGAACCGATTTTATCGACATACAGAAGCTCAGATAAAATATGGACTTAATGTCCTTTGAGCGTTATTTAAGCATCACAAGACTGCACATACATGCAATCGATTTCGAGGTGCAAAGTGTTTATCTTACTTTGGTGACAGGTGGGCATAAGAGATTTCCAAAAACTTTTTATCGTACTGAAATAATCTTTTGTCGGAAAGAAACAAGGTAAGTGTTTTATTTGTATATATTTTGTAGGAAACTGTAATCGTGATGGAAGATTATACACCTTAATGTTTGACACAACTGCTAGGAGAAAACGCTGCATCCTAACCAAACCCTGCGGTTCCTCTCCATATCCCCGTAAGACACGAGCAGGGGATTCTCCACGCATACCGCTACACAGCTGTTCCTAGCACACCTGAGATTTGGCAACATCGTCACAAACATTAGGCAACACTGTGACAGTGCAATCACTTCCGCCTATGGTACTGAATTGGCTCACTAAATTTACTTGATATTACCTTTCCATTTGAATGGCTCATGCTGTATAATCCTTACGTAAACTAAGATACTGAGGCAGAAAATTCAATTTTTTGGCTAAAGAAATGCTATTCTTCACATAAGTGGCAACTTTTATTATCTTTCACGATGCGTTATGAGGCTGAGCGACCAATACCATGATGAGAGTGGTGCAAAGGTAGCAGTGTGTTTGTAACCCGGTGGTACCGCCCATGTCTCGTGTCAGAACGGCTCAATCAGTCGTCAGTTCCAACTGAGGTAGGGACCATCGTGTGCGAGCTTTTTTTTTTAAGGAGCTGCGAATTTCCAGAAAAAATTCTGTATCGAAATCGGAAGAAAACCTTTACACATCAAATCTTCTTGGTAGCTCGACTCAGTAAGTTGTGTTAATCGTCATAGATCATGGCGTTCTGACTTCCAAGCTGCTTCGCAATACCAGCGTCTCTGAAGAAATTCGAATCGACCATCAACGATACGAATTTCAATATTGTTCTTCACTTAAGACTCACATGCCAGGGTGATAAGTATGAAGGAAATGAGCCTCTTGATTACTCTATGCTAAACTTCCCTGCAGACATGTGCTGACAGTGTCTCTAGCAACTTACTTTTTCTCAGGGTAGCTTCAAATATGGGCAATGTTTTCGCCTTAAATCCAATTGAATATTCTTAATATCATTTGTGAACAGCGTTCACTTCTCCATTAATTAATTTATGGACCTCAAAACAATCAATTTGCCTTAGTAGCTATAGAGCAGGTTCTGATAGGTATTGACGCAATCTTTTTCATCCATTTACCATAGAAAATCAAAGAAAGAAACCAAACACATTACATTGCATTTACTCCCTGTGCCTTGAGTAACACACATGAATCCATGACAATAATAGATTATTTGAAGAATCTCCTGTGCAAGGAAAAGAACAGAATGTGACGCTTTAATTATAGCGCACTGGATCAGAAACAATGAAATTAATTCTGTGTCACATTGATGTACTGCATTCTAATGTAATAAAGTAATCATCAAATAAAAACGGTTTTGTGCCTCCTTTGCTATGAAGAGTGAAACACAAATCTTAGGCAGATTTTATGGGTCACTACTCAACAACATTAAAGCATTTTACATGGTTGAGAGTGTGGAGTGGAGCAGATGTTGTCGGCAGAAGGCAGCGCAGTGCCTCAGCCCCCGCCGGTAGGCAGCAAACGGGTCCCAGAGAACTCAGACGCATGCGGTGTTCAGAGGCAGATGCTCGGTAAAGAAATCTTTCGCTAAAACATTGTTGAACCAAACTATTATTACCAGTGTGACACAAAGCGAAATATATTGTAGATTCGCTTGAATTACACGCATAGCTTCAGCACCGAGAGGAAAGGGGCGATAAAAATTTTGTCGTTGTCTGCTTCCGGTCGCCAGACGTCATATTAGCTAGTCTCGCGTTTTACCTCAAGACTACGGCCTTAGTCAAGAATAATGTACTAAGACTGAACTCAAGACTTCCTCTGGGAAGTGCCGCAGTCTACAATGTTGCAGATCGAGCTTACTGCCGGACACAGGATCCTGAGAGGAGCACGACTGTGTTGTCCACCTTATGTGGACGGCTCGGCGGTCAATGTTTTACTCTAAGGCTGTATCTACAACACATATTGCATCCTGAACACCTAGAAGAATTAAAAAAACAAAAGTAGTTTATGAGAGCAACGTTAACTATGGCGTTCGAAGTATTCATAGTGTTGTGTACGTGTGTGCAAAAGCCTTCCAATGCCCACTCAAGGAGGACAAGGATGCAAAGTCTAGCTTCAGTATTATAAATTCGCTACAGTCTGCGGATGAACTCAGACTTAGGTTGATAATTAATTTGAATATTTAGCAATACTATACCCATTGGTGTTAAACTCGTTATTAACCAATGATTCCCAAAGCTACAGGGACACTACTTGTGATACTTAGGCAGTGCTATCAGACGAAAAGATCAACCTGACACAAACTGTGGGAAGTTTGTTTTACAAACTTCGTACCAGGATAATGAGCTTTTACGTATTTGGGATGTCTGTGAACGTTGCTGCTTGAGACGATTTAAGACGAAAGTAAATTCCTTTAGCAACGACAATGTTTGAAGAAATCGTCTTAACGGGACTAAATCGTGATTTGTAAATCGTTTACCGGCCGTACTCTACCGCATTTCGCTGATTGGAAGGCAAATAGATTACGGAAAAATGTCACAGAAGGAAAAGGGAGAACGAAATGTCTCCCACAGGAAGGTCATGTTGTCTTATTTAAATGATTACAAAATCAGGTAAAACGACCAGTCAGATTGTCAGTATAAGAACATTACTGTTGTCAGTATGATGTAGCACTGTCCAGGGCCTGTAACGATAAAGGGCCCGTTTAGGTCAGTCATATTGTATACAGAAGTGGGAGAGAGAGCACCGCTAAATTCTACAATCCGTATGCATTGCAGACACACAGAAATTACTGTTACAGTGTACTAATGGAGCCCAATTAATGAGTGAACTGCGTATTTTCCGGTGAGAGAGAGCACTGGCAAATAGTCTTCGCTATATTAGGTTAATTAATCTGGTGTCACTCTGAGCCAGAATTTATGGCCGGCGGCTGAGTGTAAGGTCAGTGGGCCGGATCCGAGTTTTGCATGTGCGAAATACTTTCCTACATTATAGAACCGAATATTTAACTGGAACTAATATTCCAAAAATTTTGAACTTGGATAGCTTAGAATGAAAATCTTTTTCTTTATTGCAAAGGAAAACAATTGATTTTCTAAAACATTCTCTGTCATACACAACTTGAAATAGGTCACGTCGACCAAATCTAATGGAATAATTGACAGCGTCGTATATCGGCAAACAGTAAGATCTCTTGGCTTTTGGTTTGGCAGTACTCGACAGCCATTTCTAGGCGCAAGTAATAGAAGAAAGGCAGAGCGTTATTGTTATCAAGTAACGTCTTCATCGATTACTTTAGTTTTAATGTAATCTATGAGTAATTACTGATGTTTGATATTAACATGAAAAGAATTCTGTAGACAGAGAAAGAACCTCTTCTTGGGAAACTACTTGTATAGTGACCAAAAGGCACGAACTGATATTCAAGTACAGTGTTCCAGCAGCGGCAAGAAGAAAATGATAGTAATAATGACGGTAACAATCCAATTATCCGGTAACTTCACACTTCCCAGTCGATCTTCACGAACTAAGAAAATATCTGAATTTGTGAACATTTCAAAATGGCTTCACATCGAGCCTATGATGCCTACAAGGGTCTTTACATCCTGCTGACATGAGAATAGCATAATCTCCGCATCAGAAACTTGTTTCTACTTAACCATTTAATAGACTCGCGTTTTTTCCACCGTGACTACTTTTGTAAGCTCAGCACATCATCCGTTGCAGAATACTCCTGGGTCTGGGAAATGTGGGCACAATGGTCTGGTGGAACTATCACAGGAGCAATGCGTGGGTTCAGACATTTACTTTTAAGAAGCACAAACAGATTTACTTTGCGTCTGGTAACCTCAAGAGAAAGACGTTATAATCCAGAATTCGCAATACAAATCACGTTCCATCATTACCAACTGGGCAGAGCCAGGTTACGTTGGGAAATGACATAGCGGAAGTCATCGTAAACAGAAATACAGTCGCCAGTAAACTTACTTACATTAGAAAATTTTATTTTATTTTATGAACCGATAGCCATTTAAAGGATGGGGCTCTTATTTTACTTGTAATTTATTGAACTAGAGACGTTGAAAAATTTGGTGCTGGACTGTGATTCGAATTCGTTTCTCCTCTTTCGAGGATCTGAATCTCTCGGAACATTATAGTTCAACCATTTCGTTCCTTTTCGCAAGACTGCAACCTTCTCTAGGTCTCCTCCAAAGGTAAGTATGTGGGTCCGAATCCTGATCCAATACCAAAATATTCATAGTTTCAGTTCAAGCCCTATAACGTGCACACCGTCCCGCTAGTGAAAACCAACGTACGCTTTTAATGTCTATTCATGTGTTGCCAGCAATCGCAATAGTTGTCATTATTTCTGGTCAAACACGCACACACCTTACCGTTGGTGAGTAAGCAACTGATATTTAAGTTATATTTGTGGATGCACGGTAGGCGTGAAGTTAGATTGTCGCTTAGGTACAAAAGTTTGTATCCTTAGTTTAGATTAAAACACCTAGCAGCTGGTAAGAAAAACCGACACGTAACATTTGATTTTACTTAATTAACAATACGATTACGTGTTGGGTTCGTATCTCCGTCATATAACTTCACACCATGCACTTAATCTTTAAATGCATGCGCTCTTTGTTACTTGAGCATGGAGGTATATCAGACATCTTTCGTGGTTAGTTAACAGGGACGAAAGGGTCTTGTTAGGAGTCCCGGTTTATTACAAAAATTGTCCTCTTTTATTTTCAAGTTTAGATTTCATTACTGGTATTGGCAAAAATTTTGGTAATTCATGACTCTTCATGGATAGCCATCAATATGATATGATTAGATTACATTAGATCAATTCTTGTTTCATAGATCATGAATACCATATTTCATAATGATGTGTAACGTGTCATTTTAATGAAAGATTTCTTTACATACCATGATTCAATTTCTTTACAACAATTTCTTACTCTCTCTCATTCTTTTCGATTTCTCTCTCTCTCTCTCTCTCTCTCTCTCTCTCTCTCTCTATCATACACACATTCTTTTTTTCTTTATTTGTTTGTTTTGTTCGACTATCGGCGAGGCATGAAAACGTCTCTGAATGAGGTTCTTAGTTTTTAGTACAAATACGAAATAAATATAAAAACAACTGTGAGAGTTACTGATATATGATGCTTAGTTTTCAGTCAGTTCGGAGTATTATTAGTAACCACGCTTCAGTCCCTAAACCTAGTTACAGAAATGCGAATCAGACGCATTACGTATTCCAGGCCGTAGCAGCCGCGACTTGGAGACACCAGCTATGGTCACTTCCCAGCCCGCTGTACGATCACATCGGTTCGTCTTCTTTCTGCTGGTACTGTAACTGAGATTTGACAACAAGGCAACGTATGTTTTTCAACTCTGTGATCGACGAGTTCCTTCCTGGTGCGCACGGAATTTATCCTCAAAGTTCACTTGATTTTACCTGTCATTTCCATTGAATAATCTGATTTATTATCACGTTAGGTGTAACAAAAGATTGTAAATTTACGGTTTTCAGCCCAGGAAAGTCGTTGCACGTGGAAATCGCACCTAATCTCGTCCTTCAAAAAGCGGTTTACGAGTGCTAGACATTATCGAACTCGTAAGAGTAAGCTAAGACACGTACTTCTACGCCAGCTCTATGGTAATGCGCTGACCTGAGAAATAGCATCTGTTATGGTTCGCACTTCCAGTCTCACTGACTGTAACGTTTTTATCCCTTCTGTGAAAGAGCTACAAGCAGTCAGATAAAATATCGATAACGAAATCGCAAAAAAATACTTTCGGCTCATAGTGCAATGGTGAAAACTTACAATGCTGCACAACAGGTAACTCCTCTTCCCGCCGCTGACAAGAAAATTTTGGGTTTCTAGGAATACAAAACTTTACTTATGAAATGCGACATTTGCACTGCACGACGTTTTCAACAAAGAGATGGCGCAATACAGTAGTTCAAGTGGAAAGAAACACTTCCTATTTAAATTTGCGCATCCTAGACTGTTGGCTGTTCTGTGTAGGTGGCAGGTACGTGATTTTATTTCGGTGATTACAAAATAAAGTCGAATGTATGCACTGGGTAGTCGAGGCAGCTAGTTCATTGTGATTCGGTCAACCAAGTAAATGAATTTACTGAACCTGCTGCAAATTACTACAGGAAGCCTGTGTGTCAGAATTCTCATCCAGTGTGGTGCAACGGCGTTACGATAGAAAAATGAGCCACATACTTATGATATGCTTGTATATCTATGGACTGGGTTCGATTCCAACTTCTGTCAATGATTTTAGATAAGGAGATTCCATTCTCTTCTGGCTACACCAAGTGAAGAAGATATAATGACATTGTGGTCTGAAATTAATATGAAAAATGATATTCCTTTTCTACAAAGTAGACGTTAGGATGAATCACAATTAGACTGGAGCGGCGACACGTAGAAACCTTTCTTATACTTGTTATTTATTTCTAGTGACGAAACAAATGCTATGTAGGCTCACAGGACATTTAGTCCATATTTTATCTGAGCTTCTGTATGTCGGTAAAATCGGTTCTGATCTTGGAATGCAACTTAGTCCGTACTTAACGCTCAATTTGATCCCTTCGTGAGAATACAGCACGGCTACTATTTGTTGTTTGTTCAGAACTGCAGATTCCTCAACATCTCCACATACTGCGCGTGAATGGGTTCGAATCCTGGCCCGGCACTATAGATTTCATTATGTATTATCAAGCTCTAGCATGAGAACACCTATCTGCTGGTGGATAATTATTTTAATGTTTAATGTATGTGACGTTTTAGACACCCAGTGAGACACAGAACTATTTGCGAGATCACTGTAAGTTCAAGATGTTAGTCCGAGCTGGACAAAAATTCGGAAGCTGACGTATCTTTGTATGTAGTCAAAAGCGATATGATGTGTGGAGCTGTATTCCCAGTGAGCACTGAACTCTTCGTCATATTATTTCTAGATCAAACACGCTCACATGTCGCTGCTGGTGCAACAAACCCATATTTAACGTTCTTTTTCTCTAGAATATAACAGCGACAGATGCCGGGTTGGAGTCTTGGGAAGGAAAAAATTTATGTTTCGTCTCGTCATTTCAGTTAAAACATCTAGCTACTGCCGAGAAAATCCGAAATGTCACAGTGATTGTGCGTCGATATCTATCCGATTAAGTTCTGAGTTCGAACCCCTGTCCAACACAAAGCCTTACCTCACGGCAATTCAAATAAGTTACTTGTTAAGAACCAAGATTCTACATCTCTCGTCGTTCGTTAACAGGGACAATAGGTGCTGGGTAGGAATTCGCGTCCGGCAAAAATACTTGCGATATGTAATTTAAAGTTGAAATTTGCAAACTGGCTCTGTCTAAAATCGAGGTATATCACTCTCTGTATGCCTAATCAGGAGTGACAGTTAGTATCCGTCAGGCACGAAATCATTGCTTAGTCTGCATGACCTGAGTTTGCATCCATATGCAGAACGAGACGGTTCGTCGTGTCATTTGAAGTTCATAAATATTCTCAATTAGCTGCTCGTGAATACCTTTAATTTTTAATCTTATTTTGTGTTAAATAATAAGTACGGTATGTTACTTTGAAGAGTAAATCATGAATACGACGAATTTACTACGTGCATTACCTATCTGACGTAATAATGAGAGTGGTAAAATGTCTATTGTAATAAATGTGAGCTACAAACCTTAAGGGCAGTCTTATCTGTGATAAGGTGTTCCGTGATATTTGTAGTATCGTGGTATTACTTTGCATCTTGAGTTATTGCGATACAGAACAGTTTTTTCTCGTGGTGACTTGTTGGAACCACTTTCAATAGTCAAACGACTGTACCAAGGAGCGATAAGGAGACCTGCTAGACAGTTGCGTTATGTGCGTTGCATGTGAATCAGGCGAAATTCAATTCAGGTCGTTCGGTACTATTGGGAATGAATGAACATCACGTGTATCGATTTCCATCGCGCTGGTGTAAGTCCTCCGGGATACGTTTATTCTCCTTAGTGTGTAAATATATTTGGAGCATGTCATTCAAAAACGTTTGAAACGACATAGACTGGAGCGGGTTGTTGTTAGGAGAGCAGAATGTATTAGACTCGCGGATCATGTGGTGTTATTGGCAGAGAGCGAAAGAAGTAGGAATGACATGTTAAAAGAATTCAACAAGAGACGTGAGTAAATTGGAATGAGTAATAATAAGAAAAACGCAAAATGTCCGGTGATAGGTGCAAGAAAAGCAAGAACAACTATAATGTTAGGCAGGACGATACACAACAATTTAGTGTTTTTAGATAACTGCGACGTGCTATTATGGACGACATTGGAAGTAATAAGGAGGTGAAAATACGTATAGCGATTGCCAATGAGACGCTTCATAACAGGAGGCTTTTATGTGGGTCCGTTGATAGGGGATAAAATAGGCAGGCACAGTGAGAAATGAGGTGGTGTTGAGTGGAAGAACAGAGAGAAATTTTAAACGTAGCAGGATGAGCAAATACAATTGGCGTGGACACTGAATGAGAAGAGATTGTTTATTGATGGTATGGAGGAAATGGTGAATACAAGAAGAAGAAGAAGAAGAAGAAGAAGAAGAAGAAGAAGAAGACGCAGAACATACCAGGTGGCGGACAGCGTAAGAACAGAAAATAATTGTGAGAAAACAAGAGGGTAACAAATGATGGGACTGCATGGAGAGCTACATGTGAAGACCTGCCTTAGGGCAGAACACTCATGGTGGTGGTGGTGGTGGTGAAGAGGAGACTTATGTAGGACATTTTGCAAAACGCCCATTTTCTTGTAATCCAAATTTAAACAAAACATAGGCAGCTTATAATTTGTAGTCTATAAACGACCGTGAATTGCGTGACAGATGGAACTTGCCAGTATACCAGTTATTAGGACTTATTCCCACTCCACTGACGTATGGAGCGTGCGATCTGTGGCTGCTTAAAAGCCTCTGTGCGTGCTGTGCTTAGTCTCTTCTGGTCTTCACGCTTCCTACAGTTACAATACGTAGGCGGTTTCAGTATATTCCATTCCTACTTTCATCATGTAACGTCAGTTCTAGAAACTTTCTAATTAGGTCTCCTCGAGATACTTTGCTCTTCCACGGGATAGTCTGTGTCTACCATGAACTGTCCGTTAGTCAGTAAGTGGAATAACTGGTTTTCCGGCACATGTCGCCATGTAACTGTCGCTCTGTCTCCACGTCAGAGAGACGGAAATTCTGTGTGCCACATTTGAAGATGAGTCTGTAAAGGTTACAAAACTAGTTAATGGAATTACAAATAGTTGAAAAAGTGAGTTTTTGCAGTTTTCCGTATTTACATTCAATGCACTAGTCACAGGCTCTAGGCGATCCTTAGGGGATATGCTTCATCGGTTGAGAGCGTGATGTGTCCCTCCGAGATTAATTTCACCTGGGCTTTAAGCGACTCACCGGTCAGCATTTACAGAGCTGCCAACTACATCTCACACCGGGAATATTACCAGGATTAGTTTGCATCGCAGCCTACGGAAGAGAACGCAAATCGAACGAGCATTCGCAGTCATTACCTCCATTGACTACCATTCGCCTATATTCAACAGTTAAGGATTCCTCCGGAAATATTCCAAGTAGACTTTCTCTGGATATTTTACGTTTGTTTCCAAGCGCCTGCCTGTTCAATTTGATCAGAAACTGTGTGACATTTTCCAACGGGTCAAAAAACCTGTGACCATTCGTGCCGCCCTTCTCTGTATACATTCAGTATCGCCTGGCAGTTGTATCTGATTAGGATCCAAGAATCTCGAGCAATATTGGGGGATGGGTCGCAAGCGTGATTTGTAAGCAATTTCTTTTGTACACTGATTGTATTTTCCTAAAATTCTACCAACGAATTGCAGCCATCCACCGTATTTCCCTAAGACTGCGACTATGTGACGGTTCCATTTCAAATCTCTAGAAATTTTTACACCCAGGTATTCATGTGGGTTGAGCGATAGCGAATTTGACTCGCTGCACTATACTCGTAGGATAAGGTTATATCGTTTTGTGAACCGAACAATTTTACATTTCGGGAACATTTAAACTAAGTTGTCATGCTTTGCATTACACTGAAATCTTATGAGGGCGTGGCTTCTTTCAAACAGAACTTTATTACAGGCAACAGCATCATTTGCGGAAACACTGAAGTTCCAAATAGACCGCGTAACCACCGCCCCCTTCTCCTCTCCAAATTGCTGTCTGAAAACGGAAAGTCCCATATGTAAACCACCTTCAGAAGTTCGTTCACTTTCCGTATCAGTTAATGTGTTAAAAACTTGACCTGAAGAAACATAACCCTTTGCAGTTGAAGACGCTCTGTTGTAAGAGAAGCTAGTTTTTCGAAAACGTCTCAATATTTATGTACTGAACTAGGTGTTGTACAATTCTATAATTTTCAGGTGCATTCGGCGACGTATGTGGATACTGTCTGACAAATGTGTTGCGAATAAAGTGAGTAGTAAAGAAGTAATAAAGTGAAACATCAAGCCTGATGCTGACACCTTACTGCACGAACAGCGAAAATGTAGAAGTGATAAAAGTCTTTTTCCTTTCATCATTCTGTCAGGGATGTCAGAGGGAAAAAAAGTTTCGCCAAGTTTCGAAATTATGTGTGAAGTTTGTTGGAAGTCGCCACGTGCTGCCTTTCACAAATGCTCGGTGAATATAGTCTCGATAATTTGCGCGCCATGAAATTATGCTGCCTTAGACGAGTACGCAGTTTTTAACTTTTAACGCCCGACTTATTGCGTAAACCTATGCCTTTAAATGAAGGACGGAAGGAGGATTGCATTTAATGTGCTATCAATGTCGAGGTCATTAGAGACGGAGCAGGAGTTGGCACTGCGTCAGGGAAGGGTAAAAGAAGTCCGCTGTTCCCTTTCAAAGGAACCATCCCAGCATTTGCGTGGAGCGATTCAGGAAAGTTACGGAAAACGTATCAAGATGGCCGGATGCGGATTTAAACGTCATTCTCCCGAATGCGAGTCTAGTGTACTAGTTGACAGCTCGTCGTGTAGAAGCTAGCGTTGCTGGTGATGGGATTCCGGGTTCGATTCACGGCTGGGTTGCTTTCTCCGCCCGGGAAGTAGGTCTCTGTGGTGCCATCATTTCATCATCATTCGTGAAGGTGGCGAAACTGGACTGTGTAAAGGTTGGGGCTTTGTACAGGCGCTGATAAACGTGCAGTTGAGCGCCCCACAAACCAAACATCATCACCATCATCATACCATGTACTAACCACTGCGGCAGCTCGTTCGGTATACATTTAAATGAGCAGATTAAGTCAGCATTTTTAGTATTTACATTGACTTCGTTCTTCATAAATGAAAGAAGGAACTACGACAAGACAAAGGAATTGGGATAACGAATGAGAAATACCTGATTCTGCTTCTGCTTGTAGATGACATGATTCACGTTCACGAAATGACCTCCAAAGATCTATATACCACCTGAACGAAACATGCAATGAATACAACTTTAAAATTTCTAGTAATAAAACGAAAATAAGTGCACTCCGAGGAAAATACTCAGTCAGTTTAAAACTAGTTTTGGATAATCCTGCATTAGAACTGGTCTCTTAATCTTTCATTTAGGCTACGCTGTAAGATCTGATTTTTACTCTGATACTTAAAATAAATTACACAAATTCTAAGCTGTCTGTGACACTATTATCTGAATATTGGGCAATAAAGTACAAAAAGATTGTCCCGAAATTCTATAACGTGGTCGCGGTTCCTGTATTATGCTATGAAAGCGAAAACATGGTTAAGAAAAAGCAAAAAAAAATCACACGGCAGAGATGAGGTTCCTAAGAAATTCGAAGAGATGCACAACAAGAAATGATTAGGAATGAAGATACTAGAGAAAAGTTAAGTATTTTCAACAGAAACTAAAAAATACAAAAATATCGTGAAGACTGGTGAGAATGCTACGTCCCAGACTTCCCCAAAATATTCTGAACTACAAGCGGAATGGAAGACGTGATATTGAAAGGCCTCGGACGTGGGAGCAATTTCGTTTGAGAGACTATCCCGCGCGGCGACTACTGAAGTACTTATACATTATAGAATTCTTAAGTTATACAACCAAAATAGTAAGTTTTAATGTAGTTTACGTTCACTGATGCAAAAAAAAAATATTTCTTGCTTTTTAAAGTGGGCTATGTTCTTTCTCAGGGTTCAAACTGTCTCCATGGAACAATATCTGTTAAGCGGTTTGGACTCTAAAACGAAACAGACTGTGTTACAAAGTAGAAAAGCAACTGAGAGAAAGAAGCGGCGTCGGTTTCTGCAGGAGGCGGCCATCATTTTGTAGGACAATGTTCGGGCACGCTCAGTTCAAGTCGTGACTGATTTGATCGGTATATGGGGATGGGGAGCGCCGCATCACGCACCACACTCATCTACATCTACATTTATACTACGCAAGCCACCCAACGGTGTGTGGCGGAGGGCACTTTACGTGCCACTGTCATTACCTCCCTTTCCTGTTCCAGTCGCGTATGGTTCGCGGGAGGAAAGACTGTCTGAAAGCCTCCGTGCGCTCTCTAATCTCTCTAATTTTACATTCGTCATCTCCTCGAGAGGTATAAGTAGGGGGAAGCAATATATTCGATACCTCATCCAGAAACGCACCCTCTCGAAATCTGGCGAGCAAGCTACACCGCGATGTAGAGCGGCTCTCTTGCAGAGTCTGGCACTTGAGTTTGTCAAACATCTCCGTAACGCTATCACGGTTACCAAATAACCCTGTGACAAAACGCGCCGCTCTTCTTTGGATCTTCTCTATCTCCTCCGCAAACCCGATCTGGTACGGATCCCACACTGATGAGCAATACTCAAGTATAGGTCGAACGAGTGTTTTGTAAGCCACCTCCTTTGTTGATGAACTACAGTTTCTAAGGACTCTCCCAATGGATCTCAACCTGGTACGCGCCTTACCAACAGTTAATTTTATATGATCATTCCATTTCAAATCGTTCCGCACGCATACTCCGAGATATTTTACAGAAGTATCTGCTACCAATGTTTGATCCGCTATCATATAATCATACAATA
Organism: Schistocerca gregaria; assembly: GCF_023897955.1. Classification (NCBI taxonomy): domain Eukaryota; kingdom Metazoa; phylum Arthropoda; class Insecta; order Orthoptera; family Acrididae; genus Schistocerca; species Schistocerca gregaria. The sequence continues at coordinate 57,886 of NW_026061959.1, read as the reverse complement.
AAGGATCCTTCTTTCTATGTATTCGCAATACATTACATTTGTCTATGTTAAGGGTCAGTTGCCACTCCCTGCACCAAGGGCCTATCCGCTGCAGATCTTCCGGCATTTCGCTACAATTTTCTAATGCTGCAACTTCTGTGTATGCTACAGAATCATCCGCGAAAAACCGCATGGAACTTCCGACACTATCTACTACCTCATTTATATATATTGTGAAAAGTAATGGTCCCATAACACTCCCCTGTGGCACGCCAGAGATTATTTTAACGTCTGTAGACGTCTCTCCAGTGATAACAACATGCTGTGTTCTGTTTGTTAAAACTCTTCAATCCAGCCACAGAGCTGGTCTGATATTCCGTGGGCTCTTATTTATCAGGCGACAGTGCGGAACTGTATCGAACGCCTTCCGGAAGTCGAGAAAAATAGCATCTACCTGGGAGCCTGTATCTAATATTTTCTGGGTCTCATGAACAAATAAAGTGAGTTGGGTCTCACACGATGGATGTTTCCGGAATCCATGTTGATTCCTACAGAGTAGATTCTGGGTTTCCAAAAACTACATGATACTCGAAAAACCTGTTCTAAAATTCTACAACAGATCAACGTCAGAGGTATAGGTCTATAGTTTTGCGCATCTGCTCGACGACCCTTCTTGAAGACTGGGACTACCTGTGCTCTTTTCCAATCATTTGGAGCCTTCCGTTCCCCTAGAGACTTGCGGTACACGGCTGTTAGAAGGGAGCGCAAGTTCTTTCGCGTACTGTGTAGAATCGAATTGGTACCCCGTCAGGTCCAGTGGACTTTCCTCTGTTGAGTGATTCCAGTTGCTTTTTTACTCCTTGGACACTTATTTCGATGTCAGCCATTTTCTAGTTTGTGCTAGGATTTAGAGAAGGAACTGCAGTGCGGTCTTCTTCTATGAAACATCTTTGGAAAAAGGTGTTTAGTATTTCAGCTTTACGCGTGTCATCCTCTGTTTCAATGCCATCACCACCCCGGAGTGTCTGGATATGCTGTTTCGAACCACTTACTGATTTAACGTGAGACCAGAACTTTCTAGGATATTCTGTCAAGTCGGTACATAGAATTTTACTTTCGAATTCACTGAACGCTTCACGCATAGCCCTCCTTACTCTAACTTTGACATCGTTTAGCTTCTGTTTGTCTGAGAGGTTTTGGCTGCGTTTATACTTGGAGTGAAGCTGTCTTTGCTTTCGCAGTAGTTTCCTAACTTTGTTGTTGAACCACGGTGGGTTTATCCCGTCCCTCACAGTTTTACTCTACACGTACCTGTCTAAAACGCATTTTACGATTGCCTTGAACTTTTTCCATAAATACTCAACATTGTCAGAGTCAGAACAGAAATTTTCGTTTTGATCTGTTAGGTAGACTGAAATCTGCCTTCTATTACCCTTGCTAAACACGTAAGCCTTCCTCCCTCATTTTATATTCCTATTAACTTCCATATTCAGGGATGTTGCAACAGCCTTATGATCACTAATCCCTGTTCTGCACATACAGAGTCGAAAAGTTCGGGTCTGTTTGTTATCAGTAGGTCCAAAATGTTATCTCCACGAGTCGATTCTCTGTTTAATTGCCTGAGGTAATTTTCGGATAGCGCACTCAGTATAATGTCACTCGACGCTCTGTCCCTACGACACATCCTAAACATCTGAGTGTCCCAGTCTGTATCTGGTAAATTGTAATCTCTACCTAAGACTATAACATGCTGAGAAAATTTATGTGAAATGTATTCCAAATTTTCTCTCAGTTGTTCTGCCACTAATGCTGCTGGGTCGGGAGGTCGGTAAAAGGAGCCAATTATTAACCTAGCTCGGCTGTTGCGTGTAACCTCCACCCATAATAATTCACAGGAACTATCCACTTCTACTTCACTACAGGATAAACTTCTACTAACAGCGACTAACTCTCCACCACCGGTTGCATGCAATCTATCCTTTCTACCTGTCTGTACCTTTGTAAAAATTTCGGCAGAATTCCTCTCTGGTTTCAGCCAGCTTTCTGTACCTATAACGATCTCAGCTTCGGTACTTTCTATCAGCGCTTGAAGTTCCGGTACTTTACCAACGCAGCTTCGACAGTTTACCATTACAATACCGATTGCTGCTTGGTCCCCTCATGTCCTGCTTTGCCCCGAACTCATTGAAGCTGCCGCCCTTTCTGTACTTGCCCAATGCCATCTAACCTAAAAAACCGCCCAGCCCACGCCACACAATCCCTGCTACCCTTGTAGCCGCTTGTTGCGTGTAGTGGACTCCTGACCTATCCAGCGGAACCCGAAACCCCACCACCCTATAGCTCAAGTCGAGGAATCTGCAGCCCACACGGTCGCAGAACAATCTCAGCCTCTGATTCAGACCCTTTACTCAGCTCTTTACCAAAGGTCCGCAGTAAGTCCTGTCGACGATGCTGCAGATGGTGAGCGGTGAGCTAAGCTTTCATCCGGCTAGCGAGACTGGCAGTCTTCACCAAATCAGATAGCCAGGGAGGGTTTCCTCCGATCCATAGCGACACACATCATTAGTGCCGACATGAGCGACCACCTGCAAATGGGTGCAACCTGTACCCTTCATGGCATCCAGAAGGACCCTTTCCACATCTGGAATGACTCACCCCGGTATGCACACGGATTGCACATTGGTTTTCTTCCCCTCTCTTGCTGCCATATCCCTAAGGGGCCCCATTACGCGCCTGACGTTGGAGCTCCCAACTACCAGTAAGACCACCCTCTGCGACTGCTCGGATCTTGCAGACTGAGGGGCAACCCCTGGAACAGGACAAGCAGCCACGTCAGGCCGAAGATCAGTATCGGCCTGAGACAGCCCCGGACTTGCGCCCTACTGAGCTCAGCTTGATTCCTGACGTGAAGGTAGCGTTCTCGCTTTCCGCGTCTGGGTTCCCGGGTTCGATTCACGGCGGGGTCAGGGATTTTGTCTGCCTCGTGATGGCTGGGTGTCGTGTGATGTCCTTAGGTTAGTTAGGTTTAAGTAGTTCTAAGTTCTAGGGGACTGATGACCATAGATGTTAAGACCCATAGTGCTCAGTGCCATTTGAACCATTCGTCGAACTTTGGGGTATTCGGTTCGGAGCTGTTATGGAGATACGTCAGACAATAGACCGCTCCATTCGAACTACCTAATCAACTGGCGTAGTTAGGGTTATCTTGCTCTTTCGACATCACTGGCGATGGCTTATATACATGAGCTGTTCCAAACATATCCGACCTTTTTTAATTGTTGAAATCAACAATGGTATCAGGGCGCGCATGCGTTCATGTTTTCAGGCATATTTAGCACACATACCTGATTTTCTCCACTACTTCGGAACACTTGCAAGTCGTATACGTTGGATTTAGTATTCTGAGCAAAATGACGTCTTTACATCACATTTGGCTCCAAGCTTGGCGATTCTCAAGTTGAAACCATCGTGTGTTTGTGGACAAAGTAATGGGTACTGCAGGGCTAAAGGAGTGGTAGCCGCTAATCAATGAAGACAGAAGCCAGTTAAGGTACGCCCGCAATATCCGCAAATCAGGTCGTTACTGATCCCGCAATATTGCTGGTGAAGCAGAATGGACGAATCACTATCAGAGAAGTTACAGTCTAATCTAAAAGCCGTAAAGTCAACTAACTAACTAGGTGTTACAGTAACTAACGTCCGCCCGCGGTAGCTGAGTGGTCAGCACGACAGACTGTCAATCCTAAAAGACCGGGTTAGATTCCCGGCTGGGTCGCAGATTTTCTCCGCTCAGGGACTGGGTGTTGTGTTGTACTAATCATCATTTCATCCCCATCGACGCGCAAGTCGCCGAAGTGGCGTCAAATCGAAAGACTTGCACCAGGCGATCGGTCTACCCGATGGGAGGCCCTCGTCACACGCCATTATTATTATACAATAACGAACAACTTAAATTGGAAAGAACACATAGAAAATGTTGCGGTTAAGGCTAACCAAAGACTGCGTTTTATTTGCACGACACTTAGAAAACGTAACAGACCTACAAAGGAGACTGCCTACACTACGCTTGTCCGTCCTCTTTTATAATACTGCTGGAAGATGTGGGATCCTTACAAGATAGGACTGACGTAGTAGATCGAAAAAGTCCAAAGAAAGGCAGCACGTTTTCTATTATCGCGAAATATGAGAGACTGTGTCACACAAATGATACAGGATTTGGGCTGGACATCATTAAAAGGAAAGCGTTTTTCGTTGCGACGGAATCTTCTCACGAAATCCCAATCACCAACTTTTTCCTAAGAATGCGAAAATATTTTGTTGACAACGACCTATGTAGGGAGAAACGATAACGATAAAATAAGGGAAGTCAGAGCTCGTATGGAAAGACACAAGTGATCATTCTTTCCGTGTGCTGTGCGAGATTGGAATAATAGAGACTTGTGAAGGTGGTTCGATGAACAATCTGCCAGGCACTTAAATGTGATTTGCAGAGTATCCATGTAGATGCAAGTATAGGTGGTCACATTTTTCATTTCCCCTGTATGTGCATATCGCTTCACACGAACTTTTTTACCTCAATGTCGATATCTGCATCATTTTCGAAATATGTGAGCTTACTTATATTATCTGTAATGTTAATATACAACATGAACAGTAAGGCTCCCAACACACTTGCCTCTGGCACAAGTGGTTACTTTTACACGTATAGATGAACTCTCCATTCAGGATGAGATGATGTGTCCTCCCTACAAAAATATTTAATTGGCCGTACTTTATACGGTGCTGGTAAACGGTCAACTACAATTGCTGTTTACTGTGCGGTAACCTCTAGCGTGTCAGAAGCAGTTTAGGAACATTTTTTCAAATGAGTATACGTACTTGTATTTCGGCAGGTGCACAGTTTTGCCATTTCAATTTTTGCATGTTTCGCAGATACCTTTTCGAAAATTTCGAGCAAAACAAATCGAAATCTTTATTACATCATGAAACAATGAAGAAGCAAATGAGGGTTTGTTCTCAAGCCCGAAGCAACATCTGGTACAAGAATCAAGGATTTTAATAAAGTAGCTGTCGATAGGTTTTTTTCGTTGCTAACAAATGTGACAATCACAAACTAATGACTTCTCAAATAACTAATTGTGATGAAACAGGCGTGTCGGTTAATCCTAAAAACCAATCGAACATCTCAGCTTGCAAAGGGAACCGTCCAGTGTGATCGTTAACATCTGCAGAAACGGGCGAAACTGCAACCAGCCTCATTAGTACGTCAGCAAGCGGAGCTGACATTCCTCCTACGATTATTTTTCCACGAAAGAAGAAGCAGAAAGAATTTGAGTTAGGACTGGCAGCAGGAGGTTGCGCTAAGGTCCACAGCACCGCATGGATGGCCACAGAGTCATTCTTTGTATGGTTTTCACAATATGTGGTATTTTCTAAGGCATCAAAGCACGTCCCAGTTCTCCTTATATCAGATGGCCACTCAGCTCATACCAAGAACACTGACGTTATGGACTACGCGAAGGAGAGTGGCGTTTCTTCACCACCACATTGCTCTCACAGACTTCAGCCGCTTGATGTTTGTTTTATAAATCCTCGTTATAGTGATTAACTTCGAAAATGGCTGCGGAGCCACACAGGAAAAGTCGTAACTACCTTTCAAATTTCAACGCTTTTTGGTTCAGCTTTCGTCTAAAGCGCAACAATGAAAACCGCTATTAAAGGTTTCGAAGCTACTGCAATATGGCCCACGGACCCATCCATATTCACGACGCACACTTCCTCCCGGCAGACACAACTGACAGCGGACGTGATAGGCCGTCAGATAAAGAGGTTATTACATCTGAACAATTGGAATTGCCTTCACCTAGCACACCAGCTGAAAAAGACGACTCAAACTGGCTGGATAATCAAGGGGACGAGGTTTCAGCGAATTGTTACAATGAACTGCCGCCTAAGAATAACAAAGTTATTGGGGCTAATTGTTCTAATCTTGGGTGCTCTTGGATGACAACTGACAACACAACCTCCTCAATTCATATTTCACCTGAGATTCTGATTTTCTTGTGAAAAGTTAACGAAAGCAAGAAAAGAGCGAGACTGAAAAGGGGGAACAACGTTGTTTTAACTGATTCGCCGTACAAAAAAAAAAGAGTTAAAAGACATTAATGGGAGAAACAGAAGAAGAACTTTGACAAAGACGAAAGAGCAAAAAGAAAACTTTTTGCGAAAGAGAATAAAATTAAGAACTCAAAAACGAGAGAAAGAGCCTGAAGATAAATGGAAGAAAGGAGTAAGAATACTATACTAACGAGAGTGATTATGAGGTAAGTTCTGACTGTCAGTGTGTATATTGTGGTGGGTTATATTCAAAATCAGTTGAAGGTTGGGTCGCTTGTTCCACGTGCAAAAAATGGACACACGATTCTTGTGCAGGAATAAATAGCGAAGATGATGAGTGTCTCCACGTGTGTGAATTTTGTAAACAGCCTCAAGAAAAGGATACGATACATGAAAACTGTAGTTTGACATTAATACTCACTTTAAACTAAAAAAAATACCGAGCAAGCCAATATTTTCTGCATTTCCGATAATTTTATACGTTTTTGTAATCACTTGTATTTACCACCCCATTCTGCCGCGTGCAAATGATATAAATTTCTGTTTTTGAGTGAGAAAATATTGTTGTTTTATTTTATGGCAATGTTCTTGTATTTTTGTGATTAATACATCATAATGTGTTCATATAAAGATTTGTAACTCTCTTATTTATCAATTTTGTACATTTAATCAAAGTTTTCAACTGTGTACCCCATTATACCTTGGATACCGCAACGTGTCGGATAAGAAAGATAAAAATACAATCACTACTCGTTTCTTCAACGACAATTTAAGCTGTGTTCTGTGGTTCCACCCAGAGTTCATCACGATATATTCCGAAAAAAATCATAGTTAACGAACATTATAAATTGATCTAGAAACGAAGGCAATCACAGTTAACATTTAATAAGGCCGCTGGTATCCTTCGAAATGCAAACTAATCACCGTCATGCAGAACGTCGTGGGTCACAGCGGATGGGTGGAATCGAAATATGTCTTTTACCCACGATCGCTTCTTTTTGTCAATTTGTGCCATTAATTTCTCTGCTCCCTAATCTGATTTCGTATCTCCCCATCAGCTATTCGATCAAAACTTTTTTAGCATTCTTCTACATCACCACATTTCGGAAGTTTCGAATCGTCTCCTCTTTGGGGAACCAGGCATGTTAACTACTGATTCGCAATATATTTATTCCGAAAGGCAAAAGGATCCCCGAAAACAATGAAAATAATTTTGTTTATTTGTGATTGTACCAGTTTGATTTACACTTAGTGCGAATATGAAAGTATTTTAGTCCAAATCCTTATTTGAAGGTCCTAAATGTCGGTTTAAATGGCAGCTTGCTATGTAAGACATGCCCACTTGTTTCTCTGTGCCAGCTCTTCTTTGAGATGATAAGCCTAGGGACATTTTACCCGTAGCTTTGAGCTTTCACATATTGAATACATTTTTTCTTGTCTCGTAGTCAGTTGTTTTCTACAGTAATAACGTTTCTGAACAAAACAAATGCCAAGATCTACGCACAAAGTTTTCGAGAGAAGTTCTAGAAGACTTGCAAAAAATTAAAAAAGTAAATATCATGAAACAAATTTTATGTTTATGTACAGCATGCGTACTATTGGAAAGTGAAAGAAACTATGAATTTAAATGAGTGCATGTACGACGTTAAGTGCAATACAACTTTAAATTTTCCGTAACTTTTCTAACTAACTGTACCTTTCCTCTCAAACCATTTATCCAAGAACCATGGAAATCTAACGGTCAGTTTTCTTACTCGAGGGCATGAAGAGTCGAGGGATATGAAAGGGAAGCAGTGGTTGGGAAGAGAGTGAGACAGGGTTGTAGCCTATCCCCGATGTTATTCAATCTGTTTGCTGAGCAAGCAGTAAAGGAAACAAAAGAAAACTTCGGAGTAGGAATTAAAAACCATGGAGAAGTTGTATTATAAAGAACACTATCGTCTTTTTATTTTTAAATTTGCCCGCAAAACCTGTCTTTCAAAATTTTTCTAAAAATTTCACTATTAATATATTATTCATGAAAAATTTTCAGCTTGTTGGAAAATAGTGAAAATGCATGTAAAAAATGTTTTGTGTTTTAAAGTTAATATAACACAACTTAGGATAAGGATCATATAAATAGATCAGTTTAACATGGTGGAGATAGAAGATACGTTCTCCCCGTGAAAATTGTGTTAAAAACAAATGAATATTTCCAAATCAACTTCTCATTTCATGAAGTCATTACTAGAAACGTGAATAATCTCCACAAAAATTGGTAAGTTAATTACTTTGGTGGAAGAAAGTCTCCATCATTAAAGAGAACGATATTTTCAATAACTTGCCGGCAGCCATAAAAAGCTTTACTAATGACAGATTTCAGTTTACGAGGGGCCTAAAGGATTTCTTGCTAACGATCTCTTCAGACACCATTAATGAATTGAATTTTTTAGTAGAACTAGCGCGCGCGATTGAGAGTGGGTAATTGTGTGTGTGTGTGTGTGTGTGTGTGTGTGTGTGTGAGTGAGTGAGTGAGTGAGTGAGTGAGTGAGAGAGAGAGAGAGAGAGTGAGAGAGAGAGAGAGAGAGAGAGAGAGAGAGAGTGGGGGGGGGGGGGGGGGGGGTCAAATAATACGAGTACAATCAGAAGTGTGACTAAATTTTCATTCCTCGTTCATGATCAGTCCACTGGCGATCTGTGGAAAGTAAATTAGCATATCATTTTCCCATTCAGTATCTCCCCATTATGGATTAATTTCAATGGAAAGTACATGTAATATAATCTTACCCTCTTGTCTGTCCCACTTCTGTTGGAGGTTACACGCCAGACAAATACCTTAATGTTGTTGTTGTTGTTGTTGTCTTCAGTCCAGAGACTGGTTTGATGCAGCTCTCCATGCTACTGTATCGTGTGGAAGCTTCATCTCCCAGTACCCACTGCAACCTACATCCTTGTGAATCTGCTTAGTGTATTCATCTCCTGGTCTCCGTCCTCGATTTGTATCCTCCACGCTGCCCTCCAATATTAAACTGGTGATCCCTTGATGCCTAAGAACGTGTCCTACCAACCGACCCATTCTTCTAGTCAAGTTGTGCCACAAAGTTCTCTTCTCCCATATCCTATTCAATACCTCCACATTAGTTACGTGATCTACCCATCTAATCTTCAGCATTCTTCTGTAGCACCACATTTCGAAAGCTTCTATTCTCTTCTTGTCCAAACTATTTATTGTTCATTATTCACTTCAATACGCGGCTACACTCCATACAAATACTCTGAGAAAAGACTTCCTGATACCTAAAGCTATACTCGATGTTAACAAATTTTTCTTCTTTAGAAACACTTTCCTTACCATTGACAGTCTACATTTTATATTCTCTTTACTTCGACCGTAATCAGTTATTTTGCTCCCTAAATAGCAAAACTCCTTTACTACTTTAAATGTCTCATTTCCAAATCTAATTCCCTCAGCATCACCCACCTTAATTCGAGTACATTCCATTATCCTCGTTTTGCTTTTATTGATGCTGATCTTATATCATCCTTTCAGGACACTCCATTCTGTTCAGCTACTCTTCTAGAATCTTTGCTGTCTCTGACAGAATTACGTCATCGGCAAACCTCAAGGTTTTAGTTTCTTATCCATGGATTTTAATTTCTACTCAGAATTTTTCATTTATTTCCTTTACTGCTTGCTCAATAAACAGATTGAATAACATTGGGGATAGTCTACAACCCTGTCTCATTCCCGCCGGCCGCGGTGGTCTCGCGGTTCTAGGCGTGCAGTCCGGAACTGTGAGACTGCTACGGTCGCAGGTTCGAATCCTGCCTCGGGCATGGATGCGTGTGATGTCCTTAGGTTAGTTAGGTTTAAGTAGTTCTAAGTTCTAGGGGACTGATGGCCACAGCAGTTGAGTCCCATAGTGCTCAGAGCCATTTTTTTTGTCTCATTCCCTTCCCAACCACTGCTTCCCTTTCATATCCTTCGACTCTTATAACTGCCATCTGCTTTCTGTACAAATTGTAAATTGCCTTTCGCTCCCTGTATTTTACCCCTGCCACCTTCTGAATTTGAAAGAGAGTATTCCAGTCAACATTGTCAAAAGATTTCTCTAAGTCTACAAATGCTAGAAACGTAGGTTTTCCTTTCCTTAATCTACTTTATAAGGTAAGTCGTAGGGTCAGTATTGCCTCACATGTTATAGTATTTCTACGGAATCCAAACTGAAATTCCCTGAGGTCGGCTTCTACCATTTTTTTTCCATTCGTCTCTAAAGAAATGGCATTAGTATTTTGCAGCTGTGACTTATTAAACTGATAGTTCGGTAATTTTCACATCTGTCAACACCTGCTTTCTCTGAAATTGGAATTATTTCATTCTTCTTGAAGTCTGACGGTATTTCGGCTGTCTCATGCATCTTGCTCGTCAGACGGTAACGTTCTGTCAGAGCTGGGTCTCCCAAGGCTGTCAGTAGTTCTAATGGAATGTTGCCTACTCCCGGAACCTTGTTTCGACTAAGGTCTTTCAGTGCTCTGTCAAACTCTTCACGCAGTACGTCATCTCCCATTTCATCTTCATCTACATCCTCTTCCATTTCCATTATATTGTCCTCAAGTACATTGCCCTTGTACAGATCCTCTATATCCACCTTCCACCATTCTGCATTCCCTTCTTTGCTGATAACAGGGTTTCCATTTGAGTTCTTGATATGCATACAAGTGAATCTCTTTTCTCTAAAGGTCTCTTTAATTTTCCTGTAGGCAGTAACTATCTTGCCCCTAGTGGTATGCGCCTCTACATCCTTACGTTTGTCCTCTAGATATCCCTGCTTAGCCATTTTGCACTTCCTGTCGATCTCATTTTTGAGACGTTTGCATTTCTTTTTGCCGGCTTATTTTACTGCATTTTTGTATTTTCTCCTTTCGCAAATTAAAATCAATATATCTTCTGTTACCCTCTTTTTTTTGCGCATGTCAAGTTCCGTAGGCCCAAATTGAGGAGCAAATCTTCAAGGTCATGGAACGTGTCAGTATCTACATCTACATCCGTACTCCGCAAACCACCTGACGGTGTGTGGCGGAGGGTACCCTGAGTACCTCTATCGGTTCTCCCTTCTATTCCAGTCTCGTATTGTACGTGGTAAGAAGGATTGTCGGTATGCTTCTGTGTGGGCTCTAATCTCTCTGATTTTATCCTCATGGTCTCTTCGCGAGATATACGTAGGAGGGAGCAATACACTGCTTGACTCTTCGGTGAAGGAAATTTCTCGAAACTTCGACAAAAGCCCGTACCGAGCTACGAAGCTTCTCTCCTGCAGAGTCTTCCACTGGAGTTTATCTATCATCTCCGTAACGCTTTCGCGATTACTAAATGATCCTGCAATGAAGCGCGCTGCTCTCCGTTGGATCTTCTCTATCTCTTCAATCAACCCTGTCTGGTGCGGATCCCACACTGCTGAGCAGTATTCAAGCAGTGGGCGAACAAGCGTACTGTAACCTACTTCCTTTGTTGTCGGATTGCCTTTCCTTAGGATTCTTCCAATGAATCTCAGTCTGGCATCTGCTTTACCGATGATCAACTTTATATGATCATTCCACTTTAAATCACTCCTAATGCGTACTCCCAGATAATTTATGGAATTAACTGCTTCCAGTTGCTGACCTGCTATTTTGTAGCTAAATGATAAGGGACCTATCTCTCTATGTATTCGCATCACTTTACACTTGTCTACATTGAGATTCAATTGCCATTCCGTGCACCATGCGTCAATTCGCTGCAGATCCTCCTGCATATCAGTACAATTTTCCATAGTTGCAACCTCTCGATACACCACAGCATCATCTGCAAAAAGCCTCAGAGACTTTCCGATGTCATCCACCAGGTCATTTATGAATATTGTGAATAGCAACGGTCCTATGACACTCCCCTGCGGCACACCTGAAATCACTCTTACTTCGGAAGACTTTTCTCCATTGAGAATGACATGCTGCGTTCTGTTATCTAGGAACTCCTCAATCCAATCACACAATTGATCTGATAGTCCGTATGCTCTTACTTTGTTCATTAAACGACTGTGGGGAACTGTGTCAAACGCCTTGCGGAAGTCAAGAAACACGGCATCTACCTGTGAACCCGTGTCTAAGGCCCTCTGAGTCTCGTGGGCGAATAGCGCGAGCTGGGTTTCACACGACAGTCTTTTTCGAAACCCATGCTGATTCCTACAGAGTAGATTTCTAGTCTCCAAAAAAGACATTATACTCGAACATAGTACGTGTTCCAAAATTCTACAACTGATCGACGTTAGAGATGCACATCTGTTCGACGTCCCTTCTTGAAAACGGGGATGACCTGTGCCCTTTTCCAATCCTTTGGAACGCTTCGCTCTTTTAGAGACCTACGGAACACCGCTGCAAAAAGGGGGGCAAGTTCCTTCGTGTACTCTGTGTAAAATCGAACTGGTATGCCATCAGGACCAGAGGCCTTTCCTCTTTTGAGCGATTTTAATTGTTCTCTATCCCTCTGTTTTCTATTTCGATATCTACCATTTTGTCAACTGTGCGACTTCAAGAGAAGGAAGCACAGTGCAGTCTTCCTCTGTGAAACAGCTTTGGAAGAAGACATTTAGTATTTCGGCCTTTAGTCTGTCATCCTCTGTTTCAGTACCATTTAGGTCACAGAGTGTCTGGACATTTTGTTTTGATCCACCTACCGCTTTAACATAGGACCAAAATTTCTTACGATTTTCTGCCAAGTCAGGACATAGAACTTTACTTTCGAATTCATTGAAAGCCTCTCGCATAGCCCTCCTCACACTACATTTCGCTTCGCGTAATTTTTGTTTGTCTGCAAGGCTTTGGCTTTGTTTATGTTTGCTGTGAAGTTCCTTTTGCTTCCGCAGCAGTTTTCTAACTCGGTTGTTGAAACACGGTGGCTCTTTTCCATTTCTTACGATCTTGCTTGGCACATACTCATCTAACGCATATTGTACGGTGGTTTGAACTTTGTCCACTGATCCTCAACACTATCTGTACTTGAGACAAAATTTTGTGTTGAGCCGTCAGGTACTCTGTAATCTGCTTTTTGTCACTTTTGCTAAACACAAAAATCTTCCTACCTTTTTTAATGTTTCTATTTACGGCTGAAATCATCGATGCAGTAACCGCATTATGATCGCTGATTCCCTGTTTTGCATTAACTGATTCAAATAGTTCGGGTCTGTTTGTCACCAGAAGGTCTAATATGTTATTGCCACGAGTCGGTTTTTGTTTAACTGCTCAAGATAGTTTTCGAATAAAGCACTTAAAAATATTTCACTCGATTCTTTGTCCCTGCCACCCGTTATGAACGTTTGAGTCTCCCAGTCATTATCGGGCAAATTAAAATCTCCACCCAGAACTATAACATGGTGGGGAAATCTACTCGAAATATTTTCGAAATTATTCTTCAGGTGCTGAGCCACAACAGCTGCTGCGCCCGGGGGCCTATAGAGACATCCAATTACCATGTCTGAGCCTGCTTTAACCGTGACCTTCACCCAAATCATTTCACAATTACAATCTCCGTCAATTTCCTTCGATACTATTGCACTTCTTATCGTTATAAACACGAATCCCCCTTCACTGTCTAGCCTTTCTCTGCGATATACATTCCAATCAGAGTTTAGGATTTCATTACTGTTTACATGTGGTTTCAGCCAACTTTCTGTCCCTAGTACTATATGGGCGTTGTGACCGTTTATTAATGAGAGCAGTTCTGGCACCTTTCTATAGACGCTCCTACAGTTTACTATTAGCACATTAATATTGTTATTCCCTGTTGCATTTTGCCTACTCCTGCCTTGCCGCGCCTCAGGAGTCGTCTTGTCGGGCCTAGGGAGGGAATTCTCTAACCTAAAAAAAAAAAACCATGTGCACTCCACACGTACTCCGCCACCCTCGTAGCCGCTTCCGGCGTGCAGTGCACGCCTGACCTATTCAGGGGGACCCTACATTTCTCCACCCGATAGCGGAGGTCGAGAAATTTGCACCCCAGCTCTCCGCAGAATCGTCTGAGCCTCTGGTTTAAGCCTTCCACTCGGCTCCAAACCAGAGGACCGCGATCGGTTCTGGGAACGATACTACAAATAGTTAGCTCTCATTCCACCCCGCGAGCGAGGCTTTCCGCGTTCACCAACTCGGCCAACCGCCTGTACGAACTGAGGATGACCTCTGAAGCCAGACGGCAGGAGTCATTGGTGCAGACATCAGCAACAATTTGCAGTCGGGTGCACCCAGTGCTCTCTATCGCCGCCGGTAGGGCCTCCTCCACATCTCGGATGAGACCCCCCGGCAAGCAGACAGAGTGAACACTGGCCTTCTTCCCCAACCTTTCCGCTATATCCCTAAGGGGCTCCATCACCCGCCTAACGTTGGAGCTCCCAGTAACTAATAAACCCCTCCCCCCGTGTGCCTGCTCGGACCTTGCTGAAGGAGCAGCCACATGTCCATTCACAGGCAGAGCGGGCGATGCCACACGGCCAGCCTCCACGCCGCTGAACCCGCCACTCCCCTTGGGGAGAGGGTGGCCCAACAGCGTCTGGTACCCGCGAAGGTGTCTCGACAGCAGGGACAGTGGGTGAAGCACCTAACACCTGGGATGCACCATGCGACGCAACAGGCTCCCCACTGCCGCTACACTCCGAGGCAGCAGCCTGAAGACGGCTGACCGCGGCCATCAACACGCTCAGCTGTTCGCGAAGAGTGGCCAGCTCCTCCTGCGTCCGTACACAGCAGTCGCACATCCTATCCATCCTAAGGAATCAATTTACTGGAGAGACTTAATCAACATTTAACTAGACTGCTAATTCACTAAAGGCGGCTGATTACTGACTAAACTGTGATTGCTAACCACTTCTTGTAGAAAACAATGAAAATAGCACTACCTGTCTCTGGACTGTATTCAAAACAAACACAAGCACTACTGGCACTATGGCTGACTACAGGGACTCTCTCTGACTGTATCCAAAACAAACACGAAATCTATGTAACTCTATTACTAGCACTCGACAATTAAAGCTTCCTAAAAGCAAAAACACACGGAAGAAGAAGTGACAAGTAAGAAAAATACAGTTAATACTTAAATTAAGGTAGCTCGCTGCACAGCAGACGTGAAGCAGACGGCGGTTAGGGCGACACATGAACTTACAACATAAAAGTAATAACAGATAAAAAATACATATTCATGAATCTGAGAGAAAATCAGTGGATAAGTTTAAGCAAACGCTATCAGCAGTACAATGAGAATAAGCTTAATTTTTCAATTAACTCCTCGACAGAATAGAAGGAGTGACCCATGAGGAAACACTCCAGTTTCGATTTGAAAGCGCGTGGATTACTGCTAAGAGTTTTGAATTCGAGTGGCAGCTTATTGAAAATTGATGCAGCAGTATACTGCACACATTTTTGCACATGAGTTAAGGAAGTCCGATCCAAATGGAGGTTTGATTTCTGCCGAGTATTAACCGAGTGAAAGCTGCTTATTGTTGGAAATAAACTAATATTGGTAACAAGAAACGACAATAAGGAATATACATATTGAGAGGCCAATGTCAAAATACCCAGACTCCCTGAACAGAGGTCGACAAGAGGATCGTGAACTCACACCACTTTTTGCCCGAACCTCCCGTTTCTGAGCCAAAATTATCCTTCTAGAATGGGAAGAGTTACCCAAAAACATAATACCATACGACATAAGTGAATGGAAATAAGCAAAGTAGACTAATTTACTTGTCGAAGTATCACTCACTTTCGGTACCATTCGAATAGTGAAAAGGCAGTATTAAGTCTTTGAACAAGATCCTGAACGTGGGCTTTCCACAAAGCCTTACTATTTATTTGAACACCTAGGAATTTGAACCGTTCAGTTTCACTAATCATATGCCCATGCTGTGAGATTAAAACGTCAGGTTTTGTTGAATTGTGTGTTAGAAACTGTAAAAACTGAATCTTACTGTGATTTAACGTTAGTTTATTTTCTACAAGCCATGAACTGAGGTCATGTACTGCACTACTTGAAACAGAGTCAATGTTGCACACAACATCCTTTACGACCAAGCTAGTGTCATCAGCAAACAGAAATATTTTAGAGTTACCCATAATACTTGAGGGCATATCATTTATATAAATAAGGAACTGGAGCGGCCCCAACACTGATCCCTGAGGAACCCCCTCCCCCTTGACAGTACACCACTCAGATCCTCCATCACACTGTATTACTTTCCCTCCATTCCTGTAGATCGTTCCCTAATGCTCTTCCTGAAACACTCTACAACTTCTGATTCTGTCAGTTCTTTCAGGTCCCATCTCCTTAAATTCCCACCTTTTTCCAGTTTTAATCTACAGTTCATAATCAATATATTGGGATCAGAGTCCACATTGGCCATGGAAATGTCTTACAATTTAAAATCTGGTTCCTAAAAATCTGTCTTACCATTATATAATCTATCTGAAATATTGCAGTATCTCCAGGTGTCTTCCACATATACAACCTTCTTCCATGATTCTTGAACCAAGTGTTAGCTATGATTAAGTTATGCTCTGTGCAAAAACCTACCAGGCGGCTTCCTCTTTCATTTTTTACCCCCATTCCATATTCACCTACTACGTTTCCTTTTCTTCGATTTCCTACTGTCGAATTCCAGTCACCCATTAATATTAAATTTTCATCTCCCATCACTATCTGAATGATTTCTTTTATCTCATCACACATTCCATCAATTTCTTCATCGTCTGCGGACTTCTTTTACGACTTTGGTAGGCATGGGATTCGTGGCTATCTTGGCCACAACAATGCGTTCACTATGCTGTCTGTAGTAGCTTACCCGCATTCTTATTTTTATTAATTATTAGACCCACTCATGCATTAGCTTCATATTAGCCTTCCTAATACTTAAATCTACATTCGATGTTATCAATGACGCCGGTGGATGAACTGTCACGAAATTACTGACCGTCGAGAAAGTCACGAATATAACCGACAAGCTAATGGGCTCTTCACAGGAAAAGGTTTTTCGCCGGAAAACGCGGAAAACTGAAACCCAGCAAATGAGTAAAATAATGTATACTCATTAAAAAAAATGGTGTATGCACACAACTTACACCACAATAGTCTGGGATTACTCTATTACGTAACACAGTTTTTGTGATTGTATCTTGCAGCTTTAGTTATTTTTAATTCAAAGAGGCTTTAAAAGGACAGAAAGAACGTGTTGGACTACGCTACAGATCGTTCTGTTAGCACAGTCTTTACTTTGTAATCACTTTCGTTGACTTCGGCAACTCTCAAGAAAAATCTCCAACCTAACCGAGACAATGCGCTACGATACAGCCGAGATCATGACAAGAGAATGGGCTACATCACACTCGAAGTAAATTTATATAGGTAAGGATCCCCATGACCTGTGTACGTCTATTATAAAAAATCTCCAAGCCACTCTCCTCAAATAGATCGCAATCTTCTCTTGACCTTCATCTGTTACTATTTCAGAATTAGAAACCAGATTCAAAGAAAATTTGGCTACCAGTCACAAAACTAGAAAAATAAAAATAATAAAAGTGAGAACATGAAACATGTTAGCAATAACCATAAGCAGGAGATTTTACAGAAAATAAAATTGAGAAAGGAAATTATTAATATTATCGACCGTTTAAGAACTCTAGGCTACGAAAGGAATGAAACCACATATCGAATAACTGGTGGAAGAGTTAGTGTGTTTTAAGATTAAATCCAAACAAGAATTAGAGAAAAATATATCGAAGCAAGGCCTCTATTACGAAAAATTGCTAAATCTCGAGACAAATTGTGTCCTTCTGTATTAGATGAAATTTTTTGGCCCCTAGTACGGATGAAACAGTATCCTCAGTATCAACAGGAACTTCGGACATGTGTTTCATATTTCATCCAAGCCTGCAGTCTATAAATATTTAAACAAAATACTAAAACAAAATACCACTACAGGGGAATTACTTACGAAGTAGTTCTTGGTAAAGAAACACAGGACACAATTACGTATGTAGGCTTAATACAAACTACAACTGTATTTATAAATCGCTATAGTTGCCTTGGAGTAACGACGAGCGAATATCAATATAACCTGTACGCTTCAAAGCTGTTATCCATGAAAAAGCTAAACGACGTATCGTGAACAAAATACAATTTAACACCGAAACAATGATATTAGCTGACAATGGGCACAGACTTTAGTCAATGGGCACTGTTGAAAATTTGTGCCAGACCAGGATTAGCACCCGAGTCCCCTGGTTACTAGGGAGAGGCAATGATCACTGTGTCCGAATTACACAGTGGTCAACAGAATAGCACGAACAGCCCGAGCATGCCGTTCGCAAGATCCAAATTCTCAATTTCTCCATAGACTGCTACTGCACTGCTCCTTGAACATAATCCTCCTCCCCTTAATTATACAGTACATGGCCAAAAAAACAGACACCGAATATATGCAAACTTGGCCTTACGAACATTGCAGACGTCGTCTATGTAACACACGTGAAACTTCAAAGAATTTACCAATTCGTTGCATTGTTTACTATAGACCACAAATCAAGTAACGTAAAAAAAGCACTGCGTCTATTATCATGATTCAGAGTTAAAAAAAAACTAATAAGTCGCCTACATATTACAGTTGCTGCCGAAAGAGGGGAACCATTCTTTCCCATAAAAGGAAATATAGTTAAAATTACGCTTCTATTTCGGTTAGTTTCGGCGGTTACTAAAATTTTCAGTGAAAGTTACATAGTGGACTCTACCATCCCCCCACCAGAAACGTAGTTATCGTGGCTGTTGTGAGACTTTTGTACACAGCTAGAGAAAGAATGTTGAATGTGGCGCGGACGGAAACACTAGGCTACGCTACAGGGCAATCTGCTCGCACAACGTTTAGTCGGCATTCATAATCGTTGGCGTAAACAACTCTCAATCAAATTACCCACTTCCAACCTAACTTAGATCTCGGGCTACACTACCAATCGGCCTGTCATCACAACCAAAATTTCATTGAGGGGGGTGGGGGGATTTCCTGTATCTCTCTCTCTAGACAAAACTGTCAGTTATTGTAGACTTATTGTCAGTCTTAACTTCAAGATTTACTAATGATAAACACTTTTGAGACGGCTCATAATTTTAGAATAGTCCTCTTCGTCTTACTTGGCATAAATTGTTCGCTGGCGTCCCAGCAGCTAGCTCCCTCAGTGTCAGCTTCTGCCATCGCACCACGCCAGTCTGCTGTTGTCCTAGCAGACCGAACGCACCGCACATCCACCTTCGGAACCACTCTCTGGCCAGTTAGCAACTGAGCCGAGCACTGTTTACATCGTGAAAGGAAAACTATGCAAAGATGTACACTCGAATGGTACGACTGAGTAGCACACACACAGTAATATCTGAGGAATGTCCTTCGACACGCGCAGAACGAAATTCTTCTCGCGAACGTACAGCGTCTCTGAAAAAAAATCTCGTGACTATATTCCGGCGTTACGGCCAGGTTCTCATACAAATGAGCAAAAAAGGGTACATTTGAAATTTTTTTTTTGAGACAATGAAAATACATTCGAAGGATCTGTTTATGAATTACGAGTGATCATACTATGAGCTTAATTTTAGATTTTCAATAAAAAAAATGGCGCCGGTAATTATGATTTGATCAAGGGCCTGCGAGACTGGAGTACGCAGAGTGCGTGCAGTGTTGCACCTCAGATGTTACCTGAATTCAAAAATGGGTAACATCAGTTGATACTACATTATTTCTCTGAAATTGAAAATGGATTACATCAGTCGATAATACATAAAATTTATGGGAGCGCATACCTAACCGCAATGAAACAACCTTAAATTTAACAATACAGTGCTAATTCGAACTTTGAGTTCAATTTTTGTGGGTTTGTTTCACTCCTTATGCCTACACAAAAATTAGTTAATATTAACAAATGTCATATTATAGCTATAAGCTCCTAAGAAAAGTGTACTTTTAGGGGTCCGAGGTAGAAGTTAAGAGATCGAACCACTTTTAATTTATGCTGCATGCCGTTCTGAGAAAATCGTTACTCGAAAAAAAAGTGTTCAAAGTTTAGGGAAAACATTTAGTTACATTATTACTTCGACTTGCATGAACTGAGTGATACATATATATTTTCAATGTCAGTGAAAACGAATCTGAAGTCAGATTTTCAATATTCAAAACAGCTAATCCAATGCAGAGGGCAAACGATTATGTTTTGACCAATTTTTACCAAAAATGTATTTTCGTTATTTACTTTTAGTCTGCAATTCAAGGAGTATTTATCAACCCTTCCTCGAGCTCTGATTGTTCCTAGACAGCAACTTCCTGTTCTTCTTGGCAGGAAAAGCCGATCTGTCTAAGCTGGATATGCAGCACTTGGCAGCCTGCACTTGATATTCGTCCGTATTTTCGGTGAGTATGTTTGCATGCATTCTGCAGTATGAATCATTTTGAGCACGTGCGACACGGGACGAGTTTTCATCTACATCTATATGGATACCCTGCAAAACACATTTAAGTGCCTGGCAAAGGGTTCATCGAATCACCTTCACAACTGATAATTAATTGAAACCCTCAACTGCCGACAGGTGTTGTTGATATACTTCGATGGGGACAGCTGAAAATGTGTGCCCCTACTGGGACTCGAACCCAGGATCTCCTGCTTACATTGCAGACGCTCAATCCATCTGAGCCATCGAGGACACAAATGAACAGCACGACAGCAGGAATTTATCCCTCGCACGTTTCCCGTGAGACTCACATCCCCAACCGTCCAAAATCCGCATACGTAATGTACTTAATAGGTACTTGTCCACCCACTCATTACTGGCTCACACTAAGGTGACGATTCCCGTAAGAGTTCGAGCAACCTATGCGCATTCGCACAGACGAAGGTCAATGGCTGGGTAACGTTTAACCATAGATATGAAGATAGTAACTGTTCTCGAAAGAACAGGCGCCACTGACGACCGTGCAGCTCTTCTAGAATACATGATAGACCGGCCGATGTGGCCCAGCGGTTCTAGGCGCTTCAGTCGGGAGCCACGCGACCGCTACGGTCGCAGCTTCAAATCCTGCCTCGAGCATGGATGTGTGTGATGTCCTTAGGTTAGTTAGGTTTAAGTCGTTCTAAGTTCTAGGAAACTGATGACCTCAGATGTTAAGTCCCAAAGTGCTCAGAGCCATTTGAACCATCAGTCCCTATGTTTACACACTACTTACAGTAACTTATGCTAAGGACAACACATACACAGCCATGCCCGAGGGAGGACTCGAACCTCCAACGGGGGGAGCCGCGCGAACCGTGACAAGGCGTTGGAGACATGGCGGGTAGCCCGCGCGGCTCACGGCAGCCGTGACACTGCTTCAAACAATGGGCTGCAGAAACTTTTGTAAAGCACGGACTAAAAAAAAAAAAAAACTTTCCGTTCCTAGAGTCTAGACAAGTACACCTTTAAAAATGCAACTACAAAGAAATAGAATTTTCGAACGTTTTGAATGAGAACCTGTCCTTATGGAACACCGTTGATCAAATGTCACAGGGATTATGTACTCAGGTTTCACATGTGGATTAACACTTTCTAATCAATATCCGGAATGAGCAGGGCTTAAAACTTTGAAGCGTTAAATTTCAAGGGCCGTTCTCTTGTATGCAAATAGTTTCACAGTAGAAATTTCTCTAGTTTTATTTATTTATTTAATTATTTATTTTGCTGTAGGGAAAGAAGGATAGCATTGTGAGGAGGGGGAAGGGGGGGGAATCTTGCATCTCCCACCTTCGAATTCTCACTACAGAATTTTTATTCATTACGAGATTCTCAGCCACTTGCAGAAGTGATTTCGCGTGATTTTGCAAAACTTTTCCTTTAGCCAATCGTAGCAACTATAGGATTCCGTTCCTGCTGCATGACATGTCTCGGAACTTAAACTGACCAACTCATTTGCATAAAGAGCTAGCTCATCATTCGCTTCTTTACTTGCGTAGACCTTTCATGGTCTGCAAAGAATTTTTTTTCTTTAATCGTTTTTTTATGTCTTTTATAAACTGCAACACTTTCTAAACTTTCTAAACTTAACGCCATTGAAGCATGGTCTTTTACTGAAGGACCAAAAAGCACTACTGACAGCTGGAGTCCAAGGTTTTTGTTAATCAAGCCGTTTGTATTTTTGTGGTGATATCTCCGTAGAGTCTTTCATTCCCTAACGCATATTTCTTTATATCTAATTGAGAAGTGAAATACCGGTTTTCATAGATGCAAATTTAAAATATTTTAATATAACGCAATAAATATTTCATTAAAATTTTCATCCCCTTATGCTCGAAGTTCCAAAACCAGTGAAACACGTAGTTTTTAAAAATTGTAAAAGATTAGCCGAATACGAATTGTCAGATATATTTAGTAATGCTTTCATAATGAACCATTTTCTGAAACATCTCACACCCTTTAGGGGTTGGGTTTTCAACAACAATTAAACACGTATTCTTCTATTTAGAACCGAGGAGCCAAATTCAAATCTTCATCCATTTAATTCTAAAAATGCTTTCATAGTGAAATATTTCATAAAACTTTTCATCCCTTATTTCACTCTATTAGTGAGTTAAATTTCCAAAAGTAACGAAACACACTTTTTTTTACATCGAACCGAGACGTCAAATACCTATTTTCATAGATGTAGCTTTAAATATGCTTCAGTAGTTCTTTAATAATGATTTATTTTCAAAAACCTTCACTAATTATTTTATCCCCCAATGGAAGAATTTCGGAAAATGCTAAAAACCTGTTTCTTTTTTGTTTCTGACTGAGACACCAAATATCAATTTTCGTAGTTTTGTAGTTATAGCTTCAATAGGGACATAGGGAAATATTTAAAAAAAAAACTTTCTACCCATTTTTCACCCCCTTAGGAGTGAAATTTCGAACAATCTCTTCTTAAACGATGCTTTCAGCAAGTCCGTATACTTTGCAGGTTGGGTGGAAGGCTATGGGTCAGTGAAACATGTGCCACTATTGCACCTTCTTGGAGGTTGTAGTTCCAAAAACAGTGAAACACGTATTTTTCAATAACACAATTTTCATAGATTTCGCTTTAAAAATTCTTTCGCACTGAAATACTTTCATAAAACATTGCATCCTATATTCCACCCCCCTTAATCGTTGAATGTATCAAACACAGGTTTTCATATATTTCATGAAACATTTCATCCTCTATGAAATGGGGTATGGTAGTGACACACCAAAATCACAATAGTAATCCGTTGTAGTTGCTACATATTTTATTACAATCAAAAACATTATAAAATCACAATCACAATAATAGAGGAGACTGCCTTACAAGGCCAGATCAGTTGGACAAATAATAAATAAATTTCGTTAAGCTGAACGAGACCTGTAAAACGTGAAATTTGAATATGACTAGGTAAATATACTTAGGTAAAGCTTTACTTAAATAGCACAAATGTCCATAAAATTCATAGCAGAACTCTCACTACTTGCAATCAGGGGAGAAACAGATTAAGCGTAAGAATACAGATATTTAAAGTTCGGCTATCCAACTTTCCTAAACAAAACTATATAAAAAACGACTAAAACAATTAAGGGGGTCCTTTAATTTTGACCAAACGGACCTTCAAATTTAGTTACTCAGTTGATTAATCAACAATATTCTTAGAATGATTACAACTAGAACATGACTATGTGACAATACTCTTAAAATAAGGTTGCTTCAAAATTTCGTATGAATGGGCGATAGACGCGAGCAGACCAAGGATTCAAATCAATACAAGAGATCCACGAGGCAGAGAATGACATAGAAATATACTCAACTTGGCAATGCAATTGAACTTTGGATGCTATAGTTCTCCACCGGAAAGATGGAATCACGCAAAAGTGACAACATAACCCAAGATGTAAAGGAGAGGACATGGCCTTAAATATCTCTCTGCCCCCGTGGTGCTGTGCTCCCAGTATGCTAGCGTCGACCGCTGCCAATTATCTCTAACACAACACACATCAAGGGCAGACACTTTTCTGAGACATAAACTACACAACCTTATATGGAGAACAGGTGAGCAATACAACTGGAATGAAACCAATGAGCCTCCGTGAGTTACTTGGCCAGTGCCAGCCATTAAACTTTGATTAATAAGATCGCTAAAAATCATACCGAAGTTAAGATGAGAAGACTTATCTCCAGGTACGGAATATTAGTGGCAGAGACAATGAATTGGTTACGCTCTCAGCCGTATGTTCGCGGCAGAGTCTGGGGAAAGCAAGGGCCACGTGGAGCCGGATCTTGGGGTGAATTTCCTTCTCTCCGAGACACTCGGCTTCTTCTGCGACTTAGCCGGCAAAAGGCCGAGGACCCCGGGTGGGGACCGATACGGCAGCAGTTGGCGGATGGCGAGGTCTTCGGGGGGTGGGGTGGGGGGGGGGGGGGGTCTTGTGTAAAGGGGAAGACAACCGTGGTGAAGGGAAGGTCTGTATTCCACAGGAACGAGTTAGCATGGCACTCAGATATTTCCACGATTCGGCGGTAGGGGACAATTTGTGGTTCTACAAGACCTTGAACCGAGTTCGGGAACATATGTTTTGGCCCAACCTATATGGCGATGGCAGGCGATTTGTTGGCAACTGTGTCCAGTGTAAGCGCGGTAAGTCCGATGTGGGGCCGCACAGAGAACTACTACAGTCGCTTAGGGAGCAGTGTCCTCTGGGCCGCGACTCAAAGATCGAAACAACGATCGACGGAAACTGGCGCCAGAAACGCAGCAGCTCACTCTATTTCATCCCCTTAGGGGTTGAACTTCTAAAAACACCGAAACACGTATTTTCTTATTTGTAACTTCGAAGTCAAATACCAATTTTCGTAGATGTATCCTTAAAATTACTTTCATAGTTCTTCCATAATTATTTATCTCAAAATAAAATGTTCACCCACTATTTCACCTCATAGAGGTTAAATTCCCAATAATACTGGAACACATATTTCTTTATTTCTGACCTAGAAACCAGATACAAATTACCTTAACAGCTACATGTTTCAAAAATCCTTTCATTTCCTGTGTCTCCCCCTTAGAGGTGCAATTTCGAAATATGCAGTATAAGCGGTATAAGATCAACACCCTTTCCAAATCTCAAGGTTTATTTTCCTTGGCGGTCTGGACTGTGTGAATTTCATAGTAATGGCCTCCACACACACACACACACACACACACACACACACACACACACACACACACACACACCACTACCAATGCCACCACCACCTCCTGGGGAAATTTCTGCAGACGCCCTTGTTCCACTGCAGTCACATTTTGCCGACGACCTACATTTAGCAGCGTGGGAGGGATAGTGTCGTGCAACAAACAGTATACTCAGTAGACAACGAACTGTTCGTTGTGAAATCAGCGACATATTAACCGAGACTGACACAGAAGGTGCTGAAGGTGAAGCACACTAGACTCGTGTCTACCACGGCTTCAAATAGTATCGATTTGCTATGAACGGAAGTTCCGAAAAGTGAGCAAGTAATTTTACAGTAAATTCAGTACCGATGGTGAGGATATACAACGAAAAATATTTCTATAAAATTTCAGAAATAATGAAACATTCCACTCAAGTCGCGTGACAGAAAACGCAATGGATATGCTTGCAGGCTTACGACAGATCGCAAAATTCGGCAGTAGGCGTAAGCCAACCTCGTGTGCTGCCATCTGTTGTTGATGCCAGGCATCAAGGTCTCAGTAGTACGGCCATGCACTGGAGAGTAGTTGCTTTGTAAGCACTCCGTCTTCAGGCCACGAGTGGCCTACTGGACGGGACCATCCGACCGCCGTGTCATCATCCGTGGAGGATGCGAAAAGGAGGGGCGGGGGTCAGCACACTGCTCTCCCGGTCGTTATGTTGGTATTCTTTGACCGGAGCCGTTACTATTCGGTCGAGTAGCTCCTCGATTGACATCATGAGGCTGAGTGCACCCCGAGAAATGGCAAGAGTGCATGGCGGCCTGGATGATCACCCATCCAAGTGCCTTCAACGCCCGACAACGCACATAACTTCGGTGATCTCACGTGAACCGATGCAACCTCCGCGGCAACGCCGTTGCCGTAGATATTTTAGAGTAGTTGCTTACGTTTCATAATTATCCAGTTTACGGGGAAAATGTAAAAAAAGGCGATTGTCACCGAAGCTACAACTAATCTGAATTTCTGGTTAGTTATCAAGTGGTCTTGTGTGCGAGCCTGAATTTTTCATCCTTTGCGGTGGGAATGATTCAAACCCGTCATGTTCTTCTTATGAGGTGTTCTATTTATTTTACACACAATGATCGTTTGTAGTTGTGTTGAGTTACCACCTTGATAAATTTTTGGATGGCGCACGTATCATAACTGAGATCTGCGCTTGCGCTTAATGGCTGAAGGTCAATTAGCGTAATGAGTAGTAGCGAATGTTACAGTAACATGTTTGTAAATTATTTCAGGTAAATTACGTTAGTCGTGTAATATTATCCGTATACCAGTACAGTATGTGGGCCAATTACGTTAGTCATGGAATACTATCCGTATAAGACTATGTCACCTTGATGTCCCGGAATTTGCTTCAATTTTGGAATCCACGAAAGAACTGGAAATTTTCCTTTACACAGCTTTCCATATAATTTCTATTACAGTGATTCAGTCTTGTCTGTCACTCGACTTTTCTGACTGTGAAATAAATTCTATCGCTCAGGTGCTTATTACCTCTTCGTGTTTCCATTTGCCGATATTGCGCATAAACACATATCTCAAAGTTGCTATGGACATTGATGAAACGACACACTTTTCTATGGCGACATTGCAGTTTAGAGATAGAAAAACCGATCAGTTAAAACGATATGGGTATTTTAGTTCTGAATAACCGATGTCTTTCGGTATTTGTTTGCTCTCGGTTATAACAAGTATTTTTTTTATTTTTTCCTGATAACCACGTAAAAACAGATATATCAATTACCCACAGCTGTCGTAGTAAAATTTTTAGTTTTCAAATAAACCTTTTTTAAAAAAGACGAGTAATTTTTATTCGTAAGATTTCCATAGCACTGAAATACGGCGTTATTACAGAAAAAAATGGGAAAAGTTATGTATGCCACTTTAATAACACTGCTGATAGAAACGAGCAACAAATGGATTGGTCCAACATTGCCGAGACAATACTGTGCCTGTTATACAAGCAGTGCGCGAGAATGGACGCAGTTTCTCGCTGTTGTCGAACGTCAGTTGTAACACAAAATGGCACCATCTGGAAGCCTGGAAGTATTTTACGATATGCAGTACGAGTGAAGCACAATGGTCGATTTGGTCACTTGCGACATCATACAAGGAAAAAAGTTAAAATTTTACAAATTATTCATAGTTCGGGATAAAAATAGAAAGTGCCTGATCTGCTGCCTGTGTCTACGTAGTATGCCGTTATCTGCTTTTAGCCCTTAAAAACGGAGAAATTAAAACGAAAAAGAGAGTTCTCCTGCCGCAGTTTTCACTCTATATCGCTGGACTATACGTAATGCCCGCATAGTGCTGCGATAACCGATTACAATATAATTTTTGAGCAGAGCTTCTAAAAACTAAAATCAGTAGGATAATACTGGCAGTTTTCTGTAGTATAGGAGCACTCGCCAGAAGCGAAGATCGGACATATTTGACTATTTAATTTAAAGAAATTAGAATTATATTAATTCAGTCAGTGCTCGCGGGCGTTAATAAATATCAACGTGGACAAGTGAAAATGTGTGCCGCGACCGGGACTCGAACCCGGGATCTCTTGCTAAAATGACAGACGCTCTATCCATCTGAGGCACCGAGGACACAGTGTATGGTTCGACTGCAGGGACTATCTCGCGCACGCATCTTGAGAGACTCACATTTTCACCTTGAATGTCCATACACTACAGTCGTAGAGTCCCCCTCCAACACACTCATTCCTCGTGGAAGACATGTCCATATCCATATAAGTATATGGTTCTGGCAATACCAGCCATGACCTTCTTCTGTGAAGATGTACACGTATTCCCGGAACTGTTACGGGACTTGGTACGAATGTGTTCCACGAGTAATGAGTGTGTTGGTGTGGGACACTACGAATGTAGTGTGTGGACATGCAAGGTGAGAATGTGAGTCTCGCGGGAGGCGTGCGCGAGATAGTATCTGCAGTCACACTATCGTCTGTGCCCTCGGTGGCTCAGATGGGCAGAGCGCCTGCCATGTAAGCAGGAGATCCCGGGTTCGAGTCCCAGACTTGCACACATTGTCACCTGTCCCCGTTGATATATATCGACACCCGTGAGCAGCTGACGGTATTAATATAATTCTAATTTCGTTCTGAACGGCTGCAGGTCATCATACAGGTATTTAATTTGACATTTTGATTCCATTTATCAAGAAACTGAGAAAGTAAAATTTTTTTAATCTTTGTTTGATTTCTACGTTTACTAGAGGAAATAATGTAAATAAAAGACTGAAAATCGGTTATTACAAAAACTGGTATTGTGACGGGTTTTAACAATTAGCTTAAAGTGAGTCTGGGAAACTGATAACAGCCGAAAACCAGTTGTTTCAGCGGTAACCAACATTCCCACTGGTGTTCTGAGTGGTAAGATTGACAGACAAGGACATGAAGAACAGTTTCTCAGTAAGGTTACTGCAGCTCTGATGTTCTCAAAATGAACGGGCCAGCCATTGGCGTCCGCGAGGAGGAGGGGAGGGGGAGGGGAGACGGAGGGGAGGGGGAGGGGAGGGAGGGGGAGGGGAGGGGGAGGGGAGGAGGTGGGGAGTGGAGGATAGGCAAAAGGGCACTTTCACCCATCGCCCCCAACCCTCCCTGGAATCTGGAGTAAAGAGTTTTTATTCGTTACAGTATACTCATACTCTTCCAGATAAGAATTCTCCACAATACTGCTAAACCTTAGCTTTGACCAGTTGTAGCGCTTATAGAGTTAGGGTCTTGTAGCTTGATGCACCTCGTAACTGACCAGCTGATTTGTAGATAGAGTGCCAGTTTCAGAATCATGCACTCCAGCCCCGACGCGCCTTTCCCCCTCCCCACCACTGGAAATATTTATGCAGACTCCAGTCTGCCACTGTGCATATATTTTGATAACATCCTGGTTTTAATAGCATCGAAGGAACAGCATTGTGCAGTAAAGGGTAGACCTAGCACAGAACACACCATTCACAATGAAACGCATCACTTAGTAGATGGTGAAGTACTCTGAAGCTAGCCAGATAGAAACAGAACCTCCTGGCACTGTATCTAACACAAATTCTAATCTTACACTAATCTCTTGTATGTACCTATCACACCCTCAAAGAGCCAACGATTTACTATTATCAGAAGTTCCGAAAAATGAGGAAGAAATTGACCCACACATTTTCCGTTGTTTATTATTTCGATTACCCCATAAACGGAATGGACTTGTAGCCACAGGTTACACAAGCGATAGATGGTTTAAAATACATAAAAAGAGATGACAATAAGAAACGATTTTTGAAAACACAATGATGCACGGCTTTTACGATTTTTACAGGAAAAAATGGATGACAAAATAAAGGTTTTTCAAAAATACGCTGGTAGGCAATATTGGGGATTTTTTATCTTTATAGATGACTAGCGGAAAAGCTTGGTGTTGACCAGGCATTTATTTACAGCTGTGCGTCCACGTCCGTACTATGCAGCGTCTGGCCTTGTCCTGAGTTTTTATGACGTATCTCCTGAAACATGTGTCGTACAATGCTATAATTTTGTAGGTACATTGAGCGTCATATGCGGATACTGTCTGCAAAATTTATTGCGAATATAGTAGCAAAGAAGTAACAAACTTAAATGTCACGAATGCTGTGATGCCCACACACTAGGGTGTAACTAATGTACACAGGATGCTTGGCACGATCATTATGGCCATCTGACCTGAACTACGATCAAAAATATCATGTAAAAGTGGTAGGGGCAATGGCCTTGCCGCAGTGGATACACCGGTTCCCGTCAGATCACTGAAGTTTAGCACTTCCGGGCGTGGTCGGCACTTGGATGGGTGACCATCGGGGCCGCTATGCGCTGTTTCCATTTTTCGGGTTGCACTCAGCCTTGCGATGCCAATTGAGGAACTACTCGTCCGAATAGTAGCGGCTCCAGTCAAAGGAAACTACCACAACGAGTGGGAGAGCCAGCTCCTCCTCCACCCTCAGTGAGAATGACGTGGCGGTCGGATGGTCCTGATTGGCCACTTGTGACCTGAACACGGAGTGCTTTTTTAAAGTAGTACTCCCTACACAAAACTGACAGTCTACGCTCAGGGACTGTCTACGGTAAATGCTGCATTGGACCTACGAATACTATTAAAATAACGGTTTGAGTTCTCTTTAATTGTCCAATCATCTGAAGTGAGTCCTTATTGCAGTACGCTGAAAAATAGATTTTACGTTAATGGCGGATAAATTTTGTGTTAATGGCGGCAAATTAACTTTACCCTAATGACACACAAGGTCAATACCGTACTATCACGTAAAGTATTCTCAGATCGAAATGTTTTGCATTACAAAATCTCCAATGTAGATTCATAATACCGCAATTATAATTCTCAAAATAATTTGGATCTACGTTGAATGGATATTTAAATGCATCTTTCAAAACAATAACAGAATTCTCATTAGATCATCATTATCAGTGGCTAGAGTATTCCTATTATTTCGTCTACCAAAAACCGTGTCTCACTATGGCTTCTTCAGTACGCTGTTTTGTTTTCCACTGTTGACAATAGAAACGATCTGGCAGATGTGACATTGTAGATGTCCAGTATGCGTGTCTTAATGCAAATAAACCGTCTGGAACATTTACCCTTGAACGTCCCTAGAATGGGATTTCATGGAACGTTATTACTTTCCTGTGTCCATTTCCATCACACCAGCTGATCGCCACGACTGGGGAAGTGGAGGAGGGGGTGGGCTGAAAGTTGGCAGCAGTGGCAGAAAAACCGAAGAAAACCTCACGTTTTCGTCATTTGTTTTCATAATGAAGTAGTGCCAATTCGTCACATCGCACGCTTTTCTCTCGGAAACGGTAAAATTCATCGTCTGGATATCAATGTCGCCTGCTGAGGTATGCAGTCGCACCACTCTGTATGAAAAAGGTTCTAAGCTGATGCAGTCGACAAGTAACATCGAAATATATCGTCACCAAGAAATACATCGACACCTCGAAATAAATCCACAACTCGAAATAAATCGCCACCTCGAAATAAATCGCTACCTCGAAATAAATCGACACCGCGAAATAAATCGAAACCTCGAAATAAATCGACACCTCCGAGAAACCGCTACATCGAAATGAGTCGATATCCCGAAATATATCGACATCTGGACACATTTCGACTTACAATAGATCGAAATCTCGAAGCTAGTCGACATATCGAGATAAATCGAGGTATAGGAATATATCGATTTCCGGAAATATATTGGTACCTAGTAATATAAAGATATCTCTAAAAATAGCGATATCTAGAAATTTATGGATTACTTGAGATATAGAGGTATCTTGAAATATATCGATATCTCGAAAAGAATCGATATCTGAAGTACACCAATACTTGGAAATATATCTATACCTCCAAATATATAGAGAACCTGAATTGTGTCGGTGTATCAAAATAAATCGATATCTCATATAAACGGATACTCGAAATCAATCGATACCTCGAAATAAATAGACTCCTCAATATAGATAGATATCTCGAAATAAATCGACATCATCATATAATGTGCGCATTTATGTAAGTCGATATATCGAATTGAATCGATAATGGGAAATGTATGGACGTCTGGAAATAAATCTGTACCCCTAAGAAAACGATTCTCGAAATAAATAGATATAACGAAATATATCGCTATCTTGATAAATACCGTTATCTAGTGGTCGGATATATGTTTCAAGATGACATGACATATCAGTATAGTGTACATACATGAAAATACTTTGGATTTTCAATATATCGATAGATTTCTAGACCTTGGGAAAAAATTCTCTAATCCGACCTCGGGGCAAAAACGCAGACCTCGGGAAAAAACGCCGACCTCGGGGCAAAAACGCCGACCTCGGGGAAAAACGACGACATCGTGGAAAAACGCCGACATCGGAGAAAAACGCCGCTGTTGGGAAAATACGCCGACCTCAGGGAAAAACGCCGACCTCGGGGTAAAACACCGACCTTGGCGAAAAACACCGTCATCGGGGAAAAACGCCGACGTCGGGGAAAAACACCGCCGTTGGGAAAAAACGCCGACCTCGGGGAAAAACGCCGACCTCGGGGAAAAACGCCGACCTTGGGAAAAACGACGACCTCAGGAAAAACGCCGACCTTCGGAAAACTGCCGACCTGAGGAAAAATCCAGTTCCATTAATTTACACAGACACTAATGTCAGTCACCATTAGGTTCTCAAAATGCAACAAAATTCGTGGTATTTATCACCTCACACAAAAAGTGGTCATGACAGAAAAGTCTCCTTCTTTAGAAAGTTTAGAATGAGATGTTCTAAATATTACAGATAATCCATTTACAATAATCTACAAGCACTGCACAATGAGAAGAGACTGACAACCAGAGCACTTTGAAATAGTGCACAGCCAGGAAGACAGAGGTTGAATTGCTGTTTATAATCCTCTGGTGCTTGAGATTCAGAATCCAGGATTGCCTCGAATGAGAACAGCAGGAATGAATGTCGTGCACCAGTATAGAACTTACTCTGGAACTCCACAGAATATCACAAGGCACAATTATATCACATCATTTTCAGCAAACTACAGAAGCCTCTAATAGACATAACAACGTCGTCACCTCCTTCACCAGTGAAAGATCTTAGTAGCTATTGAGTCAAGAGTTGGTGGCCAATTAATAATTTGTTGTTCAAAGCTAACTTCAGTGTATATGGGAATACTCAGTGGACATCTTTAACCATCATATTTTACTGTCTAAGATATGTCAACTTCCCAGGCTATAAGTATAAGCAGAGCTTGGTCTTTCCCATTCCGAGTTTGTTTTGAATGGGTATCAAGGGAATCTGATCTACTGGGCATTTAGAGCAACCTGCTTTTAACAATATGATCAGGCAATAGACACAGACACAGAATTTGAAATTTCTCTGTGAAGCGGTTACCTTCATCGTCTGCAAACTTATGTTGTGTGCTGGGGTATGCGGAGGCACTAATAGCAACACAGTAAAACACAGAAGAAGCTTATAGGTTGATGTAATCAGCCAGTAAGAAGCAGTAAAATTCAAGTTTTAGTAATCGATTATTGACTTATTATCCGGCTTTGGTGCCTCAGACATGTCAGACGACCTTAAGATTTGGCATGAAACGAAGTCTGGAAGACACGTTACACGAGAGAATTGGAAAAGTGTTCATGTGTTGTAAAAACCTAAGAAATCGTCCCGTTTTCGTCAATTGCCGTCGAATCGACGTAACGACAGATCGTCACATTGGACGCTTTTCTCTATAAAACAGTTACATTTATCGTCTGGAAACTTATGTCGCGGGCTGCGGCATGCGGAGGCACTAATAGCAACACAATAGAACACAGAAGAAGCTTCTAAGTTATTGGTTCAAATGGCTCTGAGCACTATGGGACTTAACATCTGTTGTCATCAGTCCCCTAGAGCGTAGAACTTCTTAAACCTAACTAACCTAAGGACATCAAACACAACCATGCCCGAGGCAGGATTCGAACCTGCGAGCGTAGCACTCCAGCGGTTCCGGACTGAACCCCTGAACTTCTAGACCACCGCGGCCGGCTCTAAGTTGATGTAATCGGCCAGTAAGAAGCAGTACAATTCAAGTTTTTGCTATCGATTATTGACTTATTAGCCGCCTTTGGCGCCAGGGACATGACTGACGACGTTACGATTTCGCATGAAACGAGGTCTGGGAGAAACGTTACACGAGAATATGTGAAAACTGATCATATGTAGTAAAAACTTAAGAAATCCGCCCGTTTTCGGCATCTGCTATCGAATCGACGAAATGTCAGATCGCCACAATGGCCGCTTTTCTCTCTGAAACGATAGAATTTATCGTCTGCAAACTTACGTTGCGTGCTGCGGTATGCAGAAGCACTAATTGCAGCATAGCAGAACACAGAAGAAGCTTGTAAGTTGATGTAATTAACCAGTAAGAAACAGTACAATTAATGTTTAGTTATCGATTATTGACTTCTTAGCCGGCTTTGGTGCCTTGAACATCAGCTACGACCTTAAGATTTGGCATGAAGGGAGGTCTAGCAGCCACGTTGCACGGGAGAATGTGAAAAGTGTTCATATGTAGTAAAAACCCAAGAAATCCGCCCGTTTTCGTCATTTGCTATCGAATCGACTCAATGTCATATGGCCACGTTGACCGATCTTCTCTCTGAAACGGTTACATTTATCGTGTGCAACGCTATGTCACGTGCTGTGGAATGCGGAGAAACTAAAAGCAGCACAGTAGAACACAGAAGACGCTTCTAAGTTAATGTAATAGGCAGTAAGAAGCAGTAAAATAATAGTTTTAGCTATCGATTATTGACATTTTAGTCGGCTTTGATGCCTTGGACATGAGGTAGGACCTTAAGAATTTCTACGAATGGAAGATTAGCAGCCACGTTGCACTGGAGAATGTGAAAAGTGTTCATATGTACTAAAAACCTAAGCAATCCGCCCGTTTTCGTCATTTGCTATCGAATCGACTTAAAGCCAGATCGTCACATAGGCCGCTCTTCTCACAGAAACGGTTACATTGATCGTGTGCAAAGCTATGTCGAGTGCTGCGGAATGCGGAGACACTAAAAGCACCATAGTAGAACAGAGAAGAAGCTTCTAAGTTGATGTGATAGCCAGTAAGAACCAGTACAATTCAAGTTTAGTTATCGGTTTTTGACTTTTTAGAAGGCTTTGATGCCTTGTACATGAGCTAGGACCTTAAGATTTTGCATGAAGGGACGACTAGCAGCCACGTTGCACGGGAGAGTGTGACATGTGTTCTTATATTGTAAAAACCTTAGAAATCTGTCCGTTTTCGTCATTTGCTATCGAATCGATTTAATGTCAGATCGTCACATTGGCCGCTCTTCTCTCTGAAACGGTTACATTTATCGTGTGCAAAGCTATGTCACGTGCTGCGGAATGCGGAGACACTAAAAGCACCATAGTAGACCACAGAAGACGCTTCTAAGTTGATGTAATAGCCAATAAGAAGCAGTACAATTCCAGTTTTAGTTAACGATTTTTGACTTTGTAGCCGGCTTTGGTGCCTTAGACATGTGCTAGGACCTTAAGATTTTGCATGAAGTGAGGACTAGCAGCCACGTTGCACGGGAATATTTGAAATGTGTTCAAATGTAGTAAAAACCTAAGAAATCTGCCTGTTTTCGTCATTTGCTATGGAATCGACAATGTCAGATGGACACATTGGCCGCTCTTCTCTCTGAAACGGTTACATTTATCGTGTGCAAAGCTATATCGCGTGCTGCGGAATGCGGAGACGCCAAAATCACCGTAGTAGAACACAGACGAAGATTCTAAGTTGATGTGATAGTCAGTAAGAAGCAGTACAACTCAAGTTTAGTTATCGATTTTTGACTTTTTAGCCGGCTTTGGTGCCTTGGACATTAGATAAGACCTTGAGATTTTGCATGAAGGGAGGACTATCAGCCACGTTGTACGAGAGAATGTGAAGAGTGTACATATGTAGTAAAAACCTGAGAAATCTGCCCGTTTCCGTCATTTGCTATTGAATCGACTTAATGTCAGATCGTCACATTGGCAGCTCTTCTCACTGAAACGGTTACATTTATCGTGTGCAAAGCTATCTCGCGTGCTGCGATATGCTCAGACACTTAATGCGCCATAGTAGAACACAGAAGAAGCTTCTAAGTTGATGTAATAGCAAGTAAGAAGCAGTACAATTCTAGTTTTAGTTACCGATTTTTGACTTTTTGCCGGCTTTGGTGCCTTGGACATGAGCTAGGAATATAAGATGTTGAATGAAGGGAGGACTATTAGCCACGTTGCACGGGAGAGTGTGAAAAGTGTTCGAATGTTGTAAAAACCTAAGAAATCCGCTCGTTTTCGTCATTTGCTATCGAATCGACTTAATGTCAGATCGTCACATTGGCCGCTCTTCTCTCTGAAACGGTTACATTTATCTTGTGCAAAACTATAAGGCGTGCTGCGGAATGCGCAGACACTAAAAGTACCATAGTAGAACACAGAAGTAGCTTCTAAGTTGATGTAATAAACAGTAAGAAGCATAACAATTCAAGTTTTAGCTATTGATTTTTGACTTTTTAGACGGCTTCGGTGACTTGGGCATGCGCTAGGACCTTAAGAGTTTGCATGAAGGGAGGACTAGCAGTCACGTTGCACGGGAGAATGTGAAAAGTGTTCATATGTAGTAAAAACCTAAGAAATTCGTAGGTTTTCGTCATTTGCTATCGAATCGACTTAATGTCAGATCGTCACATTGGGCGCTCTTCTCTCTGAAACGGTTACATTTATGGTGTGCAAACCTATGTCGCGTGCTGCGATATGCGGAGACACTAAAAGCACCATAGTAGAAGACAGAAAATGCTTCTAAGTTGATGTAATATCCAGTAAGAACCAGCACAATTCAAGTTTAGTTATCGGTTTTTGACGTTTTAGTCGGCTTTGATGCCTTGTACATGAGCTACTACCGTAAGATTTTGCATGAAGGGAGGACTTGCAGCCACGTTGCACGGGAGAGTGTGACATGTGTTCTTATATTGTAAAAACCTAAGAAATCTGCCCGTTTTCGTCATTTGCTATCGAATCGATTTAATGTCAGATCGTCACATTGGCTGCTCTTCTCTGTCAAACGGTTACATTTATCGTGTGCAAAGCTATATCGCGTGCTGCGGAATGCGGAGACGCTAAAAGCACCATAGTAGAACACAGAAGAAGATTCTAAGTTGATGTGATAGTCAGTAAGATGCAGTACAACTCAAGTTTAGTTATCGATTTTTGACTTGTTAGCCGGCTTTGGTGCCTTGGACATGTGCTAGGCCATTAATATTTTTCATGAATCGAGGACTAGCAGCCACGTTGCACGTGAGAATGTGAAAAGTGTTCGTACGTAATAAAAACCTAAGAAATCCGCCCGTTTTCATCATTTGCTATCGAATCCACTTAATGTCAGATAGTCACATTGGCCGCTCATCTCTATAAAACGGTTACATTTAACGTGTGTAAAGCTATGTCGCGTGCTGCGGAACGCGGAGACACTAAAAGTACCATAGTAGACCACAGAAGAAGCTTCTAAGTTGATGTAATAGCCAATAAGAAGCAGTACAATTCATGATTCAGTTCACGATTTTTCACTTTTTTGCCAGCTTTTGTGCCTTGGACATGAGCTAGGACCTTAAGATGTTGCATGAAGGGAGGACTATCAGCCACGTTGTCCGGGAGAATGTGAAAAGAGTTCATATGTAAGAAATCCTTCCGTTTTCGTCATTTGCTATCGAATCGACTTAATGTCAGATGGTCACATTGGCCGCTCTTCTCTCTGAAACGGTTCCATTTATCGTGTGCAAAACTACGTCGCGTGCTGCTGCATGCGGAGACACTAAAAGCACCATAGTAGAACACAGAAGAAGCTTCTAAGTTGATGTAATAACAAGTAAGAAGCAGTACAATACAAGTTTTCGTTATCGATTTTTGACTTTTTAGCAGGCTTTGGTACCTTGGACATTAGATAAGACCTTAAGATTTTGCATGAAGGGAGGACTATCAGCCACGTTGTACGGGAGAATGTGAAGAGTGTACATATGTAGTAAAAACCTGAGAAATCTGCCCGTTTCC
Organism: Schistocerca gregaria; assembly: GCF_023897955.1. Classification (NCBI taxonomy): domain Eukaryota; kingdom Metazoa; phylum Arthropoda; class Insecta; order Orthoptera; family Acrididae; genus Schistocerca; species Schistocerca gregaria. Next base: position 19,884 of record NW_026061959.1, on the reverse strand, counting down.
GTCATTTGCTATTGAATCGACTTAATGTCAGATCGTCACATTGCAGCTCTTCTCACTGAAACGGTTACATTTATCGTGTGCAAAGCTATCTTGCGTGCTGCGATATGCTCAGACACTAAAAGCGATATAGTAGAACGCAGAAGAAGCTTCTAAGTTGATGTAATAGCAAGTAAGAAGCACTACAGTTCTAATTTTAGTTACCGATTTTTGACTTTTTGCCGGCTTTGGTGCCTTGGACATGAGCTAGGAATATAAGATGTTGAATGAAGGGAGGACTATTAGCCACGTTGCACGGGAGAGTGTGAAAAGTGTTCGAATGTTGTAAAAACCTAAGAGATCCGCTCGTTTTCGTCATTTGCTATCGAATCGACTTAATGTCAGATCGTCACATTGGCCGCTCTTCTCTCTGAAACGGTTACATTTATCTTGTGCAAAACTATGTGGCGTGCTGCGGAATGCGCAGACACTAAAAGTACCATAGTAGAACACAGAAGTAGCTTCTAAGTTGATGTAATAAACAGTAAGAAGCATAACAATTCAAGTTTTAGCTATCGATTTTTGACTTTTTAGACGGCTTCGGTGACTTGGGCATGAGCTAGGACCTTAAGAGTTTGCATGAAGGGAGGACTAACAGCCACGTTGCACGGGAGAATGTGAAAAGTGTTCATATGTAGTAAAAACCTAAGAAATTCGTAGGTTTTCGTCATTTGCTATCGAATCGACGTAATGTCAGATCGTCACATTGGGCGCTCTTCTCTCTGAAACGGTTACATTTATGGTGTGCAAACCTATGTCGCGTGCTGCGATATGCGGAGACACTAAAAGCACCATAGTAGAACACAGATAAAGTTTCTAAGTTGATGTAATAGGTAGTAAGAAGCAGTACAATTCAAGATTATTTATCGATATTTGACTTTTTAGCGTTCATTGCTGCCTTGGACATTAGATAGGACCTTAAGATTTTGCATGAAGGGAGGACCAGCAGCCACGTTGCACGGGAGAATGTGAACAGTGTTCATATGTAGTAAAAACCTAAGAAATCCGCCCATTTTCGTCATTTGCTGTCCAATCGACTTAATGTCAGATCGTCACACTGGCCTCTCTTCCCTCTGAAACGGTTACATTTATCGTGTGCAAAGCTATGTCGCGTGCAGCGGATTGCGGAGACACTAAAAGCACCATAGTAGAACACAGAAGAAGCTTCTAAGTTGATGTAATAACAAGTAAGAAGCAGTACAATTCAAGTTTTCGTTATCGATTTTTGACTTTTTAGCAGGCTTTGGTACCTTGGACATTAGATAAGACCTTAAGATTTTGCATGAAGGGAGGACTATCAGCCACGTTGTACGGGAGAATGTGAAGAGTGTACATATGTAGTAAAAACCTGAGAAATCTGCCCGTTTCCGTCATTTGCTATTGAATCGACTTAATGTCAGATCGTCACATTGCAGCTCTTCTCACTGAAACGGTTACATTTATCGTGTGCAAAGCTATCTTGCGTGCTGCGATATGCTCAGACACTAAAAGCGATATAGTAGAACGCAGAAGAAGCTTCTAAGTTGATGTAATAGCAAGTAAGAAGCACTACAGTTCTAATTTTAGTTACCGATTTTTGACTTTTTGCCGGCTTTGGTGCCTTGGACATGAGCTAGGAATATAAGATGTTGAATGAAGGGAGGACTATTAGCCACGTTGCACGGGAGAGTGTGAAAAGTGTTCGAATGTTGTAAAAACCTAAGAGATCCGCTCGTTTTCGTCATTTGCTATCGAATCGACTTAATGTCAGATCGTCACATTGGCCGCTCTTCTCTCTGAAACGGTTACATTTATCTTGTGCAAAACTATGTGGCGTGCTGCGGAATGCGCAGACACTAAAAGCACCATAGCAGAACACAGAAGAAGCTTCTAAGTTTACGTAATAGCCAGTAAGAAGCCGTAAAATAATAGTTTTTTCTATGGATACTTGACTTTTTAGACGGCTTTGGTGCCTTGGACATGAGCTGGAACCTTAAGAATTTGTATGAAGTTAGGAATAGCAGCCATGTTGCAAGGGAGAATGTGAAAAGTGTTCAGATATAGTAAAAACCTGAGAAATCCGCCCATTTTCGTCATTTGCTATCGAATCGACTTAATTTAATATTGTCACATTGGCTGCCCTTCTCTCTGGAACGGTTACATTTATCGTGTGCAAAGCTATGTTGGCCGCCCCTCTATCTGAAACAGTTACATTTATCGTGTGCAAAGTTATGTGGCGTGCTGCGATATGCGGAGACACAAAAAGCACCGTAGTAGAACAGAAAAGAAACTTCTAAGTTGATGTAATAGCCAGTAAGAGGAAGTACAACACAAATTTGGCTATCGATTTTTTACTTTTTAGCCGGCTTTGGTGCGTTGGACATGAGCTAGGACCTTACGATTTTGCATGAAGGGAGGACTAGCAGCCACGTTGCACGGGAGAATGTGGAAAGTGTTCATATGTAGTTAAAACCTAAGAAATCCTCCCGTTTACGTCATTTGCTATCGATTCGACTTAAAGTCAGATCGTCACATTGGCGTCTTTTCTCTCTGAAACGGTTACATTTATCGTGTGCAATGCTATGTTGCGTGCTTCGATATGCTCAGACACTAAAAGCAACATAGTTGAATACAGAAGAAGCTTCTAAATTGATGTAATAGCAAGTAAGAAGCAGTACAATTCTAGTTTAGTTATCGATATTTGACTTTTTAGCAGGCTTTGGTGCCTTGGACATGAGCTAGGAAATTAAGATTTTTTATGAATGGAGGACTAGCAGCCACGTTGCACGGGAGAATGTGAAAAGTGTTCGTATGTAGTAAAAACCTAAGAAATCGGCCTGTTTTCCTCATTTGCTATCGAATCGACTCAATGTCAGATGGTCACGTCGATGGCTCTTCTCTCTGAAACGGTTACATTTATCGTGTGCAAAGCTTTGTTGCATGCTGCCACATTCGGAGACACTAAAGGCAACATGGTAGAACACAGAAGAGTGTTCATATGTAGTAAAAACCTAAGAAATCGGCCCGTTTTCGTCATTTGCTATCAATTCGACTTAATGTCAGATCGTCAAATAGACCGCTCTTCTCTCTGAAACAGTTACATTTATCGTGTGCAAAGCTTTGTTGCATGCTGCCACATTCGGAGACACTAAAGGCAACATGGTAGAACACAGAAGAAGCTTCTAAGTTGATGTAATATCCAGTAAGAAGCAGTAGAATTCAAGTTTAGTTATTGATTTTTGACTTTTTAGAAGGCTTTGGTGCCTTGGACATGAGCTAGGACATTAAGATTTTTCATGAATAGAGGACTAGCAGCCAACGTTGCACGGGAGAATGTGAAATGTGTTCATATGTAGTTAAAACCTAGGACATCCGCCCATTTTCGTCAATTGCTATCGAATCGACTTAATGTCAGATCGTCACATTGGCCGCTCTTCTCTCTGAAACGGTTACATTTATCCTGTGCAAAGTATGTCGCGTGCTGCGATATGCGGAGACACTAAAAGCACCATAGTAGACCACAGAAGAAGCTTCTAAGTTGTAGGAATAGCCAGTATGAAGCAGTGCAATTCAAGTTTAGTTATCGATTTTTGACTTTTGAGCTGGCTTTGGTGCCTTGGACATGAGCTAGGACCTTAAGATTTTGCATGAAGGGAGGACTAGCAGCCCTTCCTGCAAATTTTTAAGGTCCTAGCTCATGTCCAAGGAACCAAAGCTGGCTAAAAAGTCAAAAATCGGTAACTAAAACTAGAATTGTACTGCTTCTTACTTGCTATTACATCAACTTAGAAGCTTCTTCTGTGGTCTACTATGGTGCTTTTAGTGTCTCCGCATTCCGCAGCACGCGACATAGCTTTGCACACGATAAATGTAACCGTTTCAGAGAGAAGAGCGGCCAATGTGACTATCTGACATTAAGTGGATTCGATAGCAAATGACGAAAACGGGCGGATTTCTTAGGTTTTTATTACGTACGAACACTTTTCACATTCTCACGTGCAACGTGGCTGCTAGTCCTCGATTCATGAAAAATATTAATGGCCTAGTACATGTCCAAGGCACCAAAGCCGGCTAAAAAGTCAAAAATCGATAACTAAACTTGAGTTGTACTGCTTCTTACTGACTATCACATCATATTAGAATCTTCTTCTGTGTTCTACTATGGTGATTTTGGCGTCTCCTCATTCCGCAGCACGCGATATAGCTTTGCACACGATAAATGTAACCGTTTCAGAGAGAAGAGCGGCCAATGTGACCATCTGACATTGTCGATTCGATAGCAAGTAACGAAAACAGGCGGATTTCTTAGGTTTTTACTACATTTGAACACATTTCACATATTCCCGTGCAATGTGGCTGCTAGTCCTCCCTTCATGCAAAATCTTAAGGTCCTAGCTCATGTCCAAGGCACCAAAGCTGGCTAAAAAGTCAAAAATCGATAACTAAAACATAAATTGTACTGTTTCTTACATTCTATTACATCAACATAGAATCTTGTTCCGTGTTCTACTATGGTGCATTTAGCGTCTCCGCCTTCCGCAGCACGCGACATAGCTTTGCACACGATAAATGTAACCGTTTCAGAGAGAAGAGCGGCCAATGTGACCATCTGACATTGTCGATTCGATAGCAAATGACGAAATCGGGCGGATCTCCTAGGTTTCTACTACATATGAACACTTTTCACATTCTCCCGCACAACGTGGCTGATAGTCCTCCCTTCATGCAATATCTTAAGGTCCTAGCTCATGTCCAAGGCACCATAGCCGGCAAAAAGTAAAAAATCGATAATTAAAACTTTAATTGTACGCTACTTACTTGCAATTACATCAACTTCTACTATGGTGCTTTTAGCGTCTCCGCATTCCGCGGCACTCGACATAGCTTTGCACACGACAAATGTAACCCTTTGAGAGAGAAGAGCGGCTAATGTGACGATCTGACATTAAGTCGATTCGATAGCAAATGACGAAAACGGGCAGATTTATTAGGTTGTTACTACATATGAACCATTTCCATTTCTCCCGTGCACTGCGGCTGCTACTCCTCCCTTCATGCAAATCTTAAGGTCCTACCTCACGTCCAACGCACCAAAGCCGGCTAAAAAGTGAAAAATCGAAAGCTAAACTTGAGTTGTACTGCTTCTTACTGGCTATTATATCAACTTATAAGCTTCTTCTGTGTTCTACAATGGTGCTTTTAGTGTCTCCGCATCTAGCAGCACGCGACATAGCGTTGCACACGATAAATGTAACCCTTTCAGAGAAAAGAGCGGAAAATGTGACAATATGAAATTAAGTCGATTCGATAGCAAATGACGAAAACGGGCGGAATTCTTGGGTTTTTACTACATATGAAAACTTTTCACATTCTCCCGAGCCACGTGGCTCCTAGTCCTCCCTTCATAGAAATTCTTAAGGTCCTAGCTTTTGTCCAAGGCACCAAAGCCGGCTAAAAATTCAAAAATCGATAACTAAATTTGAGTTCTTTTGCTTCTTACTGGCTATTATATCAACTTAGAAGCATTTTCTGTCTTCTACTATGGACTAGCAGCCACGATGCACGGGAGAATGTGTAAAGTGTCCATATGTAGTATAAACCTAAGAAATCCGCCCGTTTTCGTCATTTGCTATCGATTCGACTTAATGTCAGATCGTCACTTTAACCGCTCTTCTCTCTGAAACGATTACATTTATCGTGCGCAAAGCTATGTTACGTGTTGCGATATGCGAAGACACTAAAGGCACCATAGCATTTATCGTGTGCAAAGCTATGTTGCATGTTGCGATATGCGGAGACACTAAAGGCACCATAGTAGTACACAGAAGAAGCTTCTAAGTTGATGTAATAGCAAGTAAGAAGCAGTACAATTCGAGTTTTAGTTACCGATTTTTGACTTTTTAGCCGGCTTTGGTGCGTTGGACATGAGCTAGGACATTAAGATTTTTCATGAATTGAGGACTAGCAGCCACGTTGCAGGGGAGAATGTGCAAATTGTTCGTATGTAGTAAAAACCTGTGAAATCCGCCAGTTTTCGTCATTTGCTATTGAATCGACTTAATGTCAGATGGTCAGATTGGGCGCTCTTCTCTCTGAACGGTTCATTTATCGTGTGCAAAGCTATGTCGTGTGCTGCGGAATGCGGGGACGCTGAAAGCACCATAGTAGAACACAGATGAAGCTTCTAAGTTGATGTAATAGCAAGTAAGAAGCAGTACAATTCGAGTTTTAGTTACCGATTTTTGACTTTTTAGCCGGCTTTGGTGCGTTGGACATGATCTAAAACCTTAAGATGTTGCATGAGGGGAAGACTATCAGCCACGTTGTACGGGAGAATTTGAAAAGTGTTCATATGTAATAAAAACCTAAGAGATACGCCCGGTTTCGTCATTTGCTATCTAATCGACTTAATGTCAGATCGTCACATTTGCCGCTCTTCTGTCTGAAACGGTTACATTTATCGTGTGCAAAGCTATGTCGCGTGCTGCGAATGCGGAGACACTAAAATCCCCATAAAAGAACAGCGAAGAAGTTTCTAACTTGATGTAATAGCAGGTAAGAAGCAGTACAATTCATGTTTTAGTTATAGTTTTTTTGATTTTTTAGCCGGCTTTGGTGCCTTCTACATGAGCTAGGACCTTAAGATGTTGCATGAAGGTATGACTATCAGCCACGTTGTACGGGAGAATGTGAAAAGTGCTCATATATAGTAAAAACCAAAGAAATCCGTCCGTATTCGTCATTTGCTACCGAATTGACTTCATGTCAGTTGGTCACATTGGACGCTCTTATCTCTGAAACGGTTACATTTAACGTGTGCAAAGCTATGTCATGTGCTGCGGAATGCGGAGACGCTAAAAGCACCATAGTAGAACACAGAAGAAGCTTATAAGTTGATGTAATTGCAAGTAAGAAGCAGTATAATTCAAGTTTTAGTTATCGATTTTTGTATTTTTAGCCGGTTTCGATGCCTTGGACATGAGCTAGGACCTTAAGATGTTGCATGAAGGGAGGCCTATCAGCCACGTTGTACAGGAGAATGTGAAAAGTGTTCATATGTAGTTAACACGTGAGAGATCCGCCCGTTTTCGACATTTGCTATCGAATCGACTTAATGTCACATTTTCCGCTCTTTTCTCTGAAACGGTTACATTTATCGTGTGCAACGCTATGTCGCGTGCTGCTAGATGCGGAGACACTAAAAGCACCATTGTAGAACACAGAAGAAGCTTATAAGTTGATATAATAGCCAGTAAGAAGCAGTACAACTCAAGTTTAGCTTTCGATTTTTCACTTTTTAGCCGGCTTTGGTGCGTTGGACGTGAGGTAGGACCTTAAGATTTGCATGAAGGGAGGAGTAGCAGCCGCAGTGCACGGGAGAAATGGAAAGGGTTCATATGTAGTAACAACCTAATAAATCTGCCCGTTTTCGTCATTTGCTATCGAATCGACTTAATGTCAGATCGTCACATTAGCCGCTCTTCTCTCTCAAAGGGTTACATTTGTCGTGTGCAAAGCTATGTCGAGTGCCGCGGAATGCGGAGACGCTAAAAGCACCATAGTAGAAGTTGATGTAATTGCAAGTAAGTAGCGTACAATTAAAGTTTTAATTATCGATTTTTTACTTTTTGCCGGCTATGGTGCCTTGGACATGAGCTAGGACCTTAAGATATTGCATGAAGGGAGGACTATCAGCCACGTTGTGCGGGAGAATGTGAAAAGTGTTCATATGTAGTAGAAACCTAGGAGATCCGCCCGATTTCGTCATTTGCTATTGAATCGACTTAATGTCAGATGGTCAGATTGGGCGCTCTTCTCTCTGAACGGTTCATTTATCGTGTGCAAAGCTATGTCGTGTGCTGCGGAATGCGGGGACGCTGAAAGCACCATAGTAGAACACAGATGAAGCTTCTAAGTTGATGTAATAGCAAGTAAGAAGCAGTACAATTCGAGTTTTAGTTACCGATTTTTGACTTTTTAGCCGGCTTTGGTGCGTTGGACATGATCTAAAACCTTAAGATGTTGCATGAGGGGAAGACTATCAGCCACGTTGTACGGGAGAATTTGAAAAGTGTTCATATGTAATAAAAACCTAAGAGATACGCCCGGTTTCGTCATTTGCTATCTAATCGACTTAATGTCAGATCGTCACATTGGCCGCTCTTTTCTCTGAAACGTTCATTTATCGTGAGCTAAGCTATGTCGCGTGCTGCGATATGCGGACACACTAAACGCACCTTAGTAGAACACAGAAGAAGCATCTAAGTTGGTGGAACAGCCAGTGAGAAGAATTACAATTCAAGCTTTAGTTATCGATTTTTGACTTTTTACCCGGCTTTGGTGCCTTGGACATTAGCTAGGACCTTAAGAATTTGCATGAAGGGAGGTCTAGCCGCCACGTTGCACGGGGGAATGTGAAAGATGTTCATATGTAGTAAAAACCTGAGGAACTCGCAAGTTTTCGTCATTTGCTATCGAATCGTCACATTGGACGCTCTTCTCTCTGATACGGTTACATTTATCGTGTGCAAAGCTATGTCACGTGCTGCGGAATGCGGAGACACTAAAAGCCCCATAGTAGAACACAGAAGAAGCTTCTAAGTTGATGTAATAGCCAGTAAGAAGCAGTACAATTCAAGTTTAGTTATCGATTTTTGACTTTTTATACGGCCTTGGTGCCTTGGCCATGAGCTAGGAAATTAAGATTTTACATAAATGGAGGACTAGCAGCCACGTTGCACGGGAGAATGTGAAGAGTGTTCATATGTAGTAAAAACCTGAGAAATCCGCCCGTTTGCGTCATTTGATTTTGAATCGACTTAATGTCATATCGTCACATTGGCTGCTCTTCTCACTGAAACGGTTACATTTATCGTGTGCAAGGCTATGTTGCGTGCTGCGGAATGCTGAGTCACTAAAAGCCCTATAGTAGAACGCAGAAGAAGCTTCTAAATTGATGTACTAGCCAGTAAGAAGCAGTAGAATTCAAGTTTAGTTATCGGTTTTTGTCCTTTGAGCCGGCTTTGGTGCCTTGGACATGAGTTAGGACATTAAGATCTTTTATGAATGGAGGACTAGCAGCCACGTTGCACGGGAGAATGTAAAAAGTGATCAGATATAGTAAAAATGTGAGGAATCCGCCCGTTTTCGTCATTTGCTACCGAATCGACTTAATGCCAGATAGTCACATTTGCTGCTCTTCTCACTGAAACGGTTACATTTACCTTGTGCAAAGCTATGTCGCGTGCTGCGGTATGCTGGGACACTAAAAGCACCATAGTAGAACACAGAAGAAGCTCCTAAGTTGATGTAATAGCAAGTAAGAAGCAGTACAATTCATGTTTTAGTTATCGATTTTTGACTTTTTAGCCGGCTTTGGTGCCTTGGACATGAGCTAGGACCTTAAGATGTTGCATGAAGGAGGACTATCAGCCACGTTGTATGGGAGAATGTGAAAAGTGCTCATTTATTGTAAAAACCAGAGAAATATGCCCGTTTTTGTCATTTGCAACCGAATCGACTTAATGCCAGATCGTCAGTTTGGCCGCTCTTCTCTCTGAAACGGTTACATTTATCGTGTGCAAAGCTATGTCGCGTGCTGCGGTATGCGGAGACACTAAAAGCACCATAGTAGAACACAGATGAAGCTTGTAAGTTGATGTAATAGCAAGTAAGAATCAGTACAATTCAAGTTTCACTTATCGATTATTGACTTTTTAGCAGGCTTTGGTGCCTTGGAAATGGGCTATGGCCTTACGATTTTGCATGAAGGGAGGACTAGCTGCCACGTTGCAAGGGAGAATGTGAAAAGTGTTCATATGTATTAAAAACCTAAGAAATCCGCCCGTTTTCGTCATTTGCTATCGAATCGACTTAGATCGTCATATTGGCCCCTCTTCTCTATGAAACGGTTACATTTATCGTGTGCAAAGCTTTGCCGCGTGCTGAGGTATGCGGAGACACTAAAAGTACCACAGTAGAACACTGAAGAAGCTTCTAAGAAGATGTAATAGGAAGTAAGAAGCAGTACACTTTAAGTTAAGTCAACGATTATTGACTTTTTAGCCGGCTTTTGTGCCTTCGACATGAGCTAGAACCTTAAGATTTTGCATGAAAGTACATGTGTACGCCCAGCTGCGCGGGAGAATGTGATAAGTGTTCATACGTAGTAAGCCCATGAGAAATCCGTCCGATTTCGTCATTTGCCATCGAGTCGACGTCATGCCAGATCATCACATTGGCCGCTTTTCTCTCTGAAACGGTTACATTCATCGTCTGCAAAGATAAGACGCTTGCCGCGGTATGTGGAAACACTAAAAGCACCATAGTAAATCACATAAGAAACTTCTAAGAAGATGTAATCGCCAGTAAGAAGCAGTACTATTCAAGTTTTAGTTATCGGTTATTTACTTATTTGCCGACTTTAGTGCTTTGGAAATGAAATAGCACTTTAAGATTTTGCATCAAAAACGTCTGTACGCCACGTCGCAGGTGAGAATGTGAAAAGTGTTCATATGTAGTAACCACATGAGAAATCCGAGCGTTTTCGTCATTTGCCATCGAATCGACTTAATGAAGGATCGTCATATTGGGCGCTTTTTTCTCTCAAACGGTCACATATATCGTCTGCAAAATTATTTCGCGTGTTTGAGTATGCGGAAAAAACTGAAAACATCATATTAGAACACAGAAGAATCCGCTAAGAAGATGTAATCGCCAATTAGGAGCAGTAGTATTCAAGATTTAGTTATCGGTAATTCACTTATTTGCCGGCTTTGGTACATTGGACATGACCGCCGCCCTAAAGATTTTGCACGAAACGACGTCTGTAAACCACGTTTTACTGGGGAATGTGAAAACTGTTCATATGTAGTAAAAACTTGAGAGATCAGCTCGCATTCGTCATTTGCCATCAAATCGACATGATGCCAGATCTTCACATTGGCCGCTTTTCTCTCTGAAACGGTTACATTCATCTTCTGCAAAGAAATGTCGCGTTCCGCGGTATGAGCTAGGACTAAAGGCACCATTGTATAACACAGAAGCAGATTCTAAGAAGAAATAATAGCCAGTAAGAAGCAATACTATTCAAGTTTTAGTTATCGGTTATTCACTTATTTGCCAGCTTTGGTGCATTGGACATGAGCTATAACCTTAAGATTTTGCATGAAAGTACGTCTGTACGCCACGTTGCACGGGAGAATGTGAAAGGTTTACATAATAGTAAGAACATGAGAAATACGCCCGTTTTCGTCATTTGCGTTCGCATCGACTTAATGCCATATCGTCACATTGGCCGCTTTTCGCTCTGAAACGGTTACATTTATCTTCTGCAAAATTATGACGTGTTTTCCGGTATGCGGAAAAAACTGAAAACATCATATTAGAACACAGATAAAGCTTCTAAGAAGATGTAATCGCAAGTAAGAAGCAGTACTATTCAAGTTTTAGTTATTGGTTATTCACTTGTTTGCCGCCTTTGTACAATGGACATCAGTTCAAATGGCTCTGAGCACAATGGGACTCAACTGCTGAGGTCATTAGTCCCCTACAACTTAGAACTACTTAAACCTAACTCACCTAAGGAGATCACACACATCCATGCCCCAGGCAAGATTCGAACCTGCGACTTTAGCAGTCGCACGGTTGGACATGAGCTAGGACTAAAGGCACCATTGTATAACACAGAAGCAGATTCTAAGAAGAAATAATAGCCAGTAAGAAGCAATACTATTCAAGTTTTAGTTATCGGTTATTCACTTATTTGCCAGCTTTGGTGCATTGGACATGAGCTATAACCTTAAGATTTTACAGGAAAGTACGTCTGTACGCCACGTTGCACAAGAGAATGTGGAAAGTGTTCATAAGTAGTAAAAACCTCAGAAATTCGATCGCTTTCGTCGTTTGCTATCGAATCGAAAGTATTACCAGATCTTCACATTGGCCGCTTTTCTCTCTGAAACAGTTACATTTATCGTCTGGAAATTTATGTCGCGTATTGCAATATGTTATTCACTTATTTGCCAGCTTTGGTGCATTGGACATGAGCTATAACCTTAAGATTTTACAGGAAAGTACGTCTGTACGCCACGTTGCACAAGAGAATGTGGAAAGTGTTCATAAGTAGTAAAAACCTCAGAAATTCGATCGCTTTCGTCGTTTGCTATCGAATCGAAAGTATTACCAGATCTTCACATTGGCCGCTTTTCTCTCTGAAACAGTTACATTTATCGTCTGGAAATTTATGTCGCGTATTGCAATATGTCGAAGAAACTGAAAACATCATATCTGAACACAAAAAAAAGCTTCTAAGAAGATGTAATCGAATGTAGCAAGCAGTACTATTCAAGTTTTAGTTATCGGTTATTCACTTATTTGCCGGCTTTGGTGAATTGGACATGAACTAGAGCCTTAAGATTTTGCATGAAAGTACGTCTGTACGCCACGTTGCACGGGAGAATGTGAAAAGTGTTCATATGTACTAACAACATGAGAAATCCGCCCGTTTTCGACATTTGCCATTGAATCGACTTATTGCCAGATCGTCATACTGGCTACTTTTCTCTCTGAAACAGTTACATTTATCGTCTGTAAAGTCGCACGGTTGGACATGAGCTAGGACTAAAGGCACCATTGTATAACACAGAAGCAGATTCTAAGAAGAAATAATAGCCAGTAAGAAGCAATACTATTCAAGTTTTAGTTATCGGTTATTCACTTATTTGCCAGCTTTGGTGCATTGGACATGAGCTATAACCTTAAGATTTTACAGGAAAGTACGTCTGTACGACACGTAGCACGGGAGAATGTGGAAAGTGTTCATTTGTAGTGAAAACCTGAGAAATACGATCGCTTTCGTCATTTGCTATCGAATCGAATGTATTGCCAGATCTTCACATTGGCCGCTTTTCTCTCTGAAACAGTTACATTTATCGTCTGGAAATGTATGACGCGTCTTGCAATATGCGGAAAAAACTGAAAACATCATATTAGAACACAAAAATGCTTCTAAGAGGATGTAATCGAAAGTAGGAAGCAGTACTATTCAAGTTTTAGATATCGTTTATTCACGTATTTGCCGGCATTGGTGCATTGGACAGGAGCTAGAACCTTAAGATTATGCATGAAAGTACGTCTGTACGCCACGTTGCACGGGAGAATGTGATAAGTGTTCATATGTAGTAACAACATGAGAAATCCGCACGTTTCCTACATTTGCCATTGAATCGACTTATTGTCAGACCATCATATTGGCCACTATTCTCTTTGAAGCGGTTACATATATCGTCTGTAAAGTTATGTCGCGTGTTTCGGTATGCGGAAAAAACTGAAAACATTATATTAGAACAGAGAAAAAGCTTCTAAGAAGATGTAATCGAAAGTAGGAAGCAGTACTATTCAATCTTTAGTTATCGGGTATTCGCATATTTGCCGGCTTTGGTGCATTAGACATGACCTAGGACCTTAAGATTTTGCATGAAAGTACGTCTTTACACCAGGTTGCACGGGAGGATGTAAAAAGTGTTCATATGTAGTAACAACATGAGAAATTGCACGTTTTCGACATTATCCATCGAATCGACTTTATGCGAGATCATCCCATTGGCCGCTTTTTTCTCTGAAAAGGTTAAATTCATCGTCTGCAAAACTATGTCGTGTGTTGCGGTATGTGAAAAAAACTGAAAACTTTATATTAGAACACAGAAAAAGCTTCTAAGAAGATGTAATCGCCAGTAAGAAGCAGTACTATTAAGTTTTAGTTATTGGTGATTCACTTATTTACCGGCTTTGGTGCATTGGACATGAGCTAGGACCTTAAGATTTTGCATTAAAGTACGTCTGTAGGCCACGTTGTACGGGACAATGTGAAAAGTGTACATAATAGTAACAACATGAGGAATCCGCCCGCTTTCGTCGTTTGCTATCAAATCGAATGTATTGACATATCTCCACATTGGCCGATTTTCTCTCTGAAACAGTTACATTTATCGTCTGGAAAATGTAAGTCGCGTGCTGCAATATGCGGAAAAAACTGAAAACATCATACTAGAACACAGAAAAAGCTTCTCAGAAGATGTAATCGCCGGTAAGAAGCAGTACTATTCAAGTTTTAGTTATCGGTGATTCACTTATTTGCCGCCTTTGGTCCATTGGACATGACCGACGACCTAAAGATTTTGCATGAAACGACGTCTGGAAACCAAATTGCACGGGGGAATGTGGAAACTGTTCATATGTAGTAAAAACTAGAGAAAACCGCCCGCTTTCGTCATTTGCTACCGAATCTATTTTATTGCAACACCTTCACATTGGCTGCTTTTCTCTCTGAAACAGTTAGATTTATCGTCTGGAAATGTATGTCGCGTATTGCAATATGCGGCAGAAACTGAAAACATGATATTAGAACACAAATAAAGCTCCTAAGAAGATATAATCGAAAGTAGCAAACAGAAATATACTCTTTGACTTATTTGCCGGCTTTGGTGCATTGGGCTTGAGCTAGGACCTTAAGATTTTGCATAATATTACGTCCGTACGCCACGTTGCACGCGAGAATCTGGAAAGTGTTCATATGTAGTAGAAACCTCAGAAATCCGCCCGCTTTCGTCATTTGCTATCGAATCGAATTAATTGCCAGATCGTCACATTGGCCGCTTTTCTCTTTGAAAATGTTACATTCATCGTCTGCAAAGTTATGTCGATTGCCGCGGTATGCGGGGACACTAAAAGCACCATAGTAGAACACAGAGGATGCTTCTAAGAAAATGTAATCGGCCAGTAACAAGTAGTCTTATTTAAGTTTTAGTTATCGGTTATTCACATAGTTGCCGGCTTTTGTACATTGGACTTGACCGACGACCTAAAGATTTTGCATGAAACGACGTCTGGAAACCACGTTGCACGGGAGAATGTAAAAAGTGTTCATATGTAGTAACCACATGACAAATCCGCCCGTTTTCTACATTTGCCATCGAATCGAATTAATGCCAGAGCGTCATATTGGCTACTTTTCTCTCTGATAAGGTTTCATTTACTGTCTGCAAAAGTAAGTCGCGTGTTACGGTATGCAGAAAAAAATGAAAACATCATATTAGAACACAGAAAAAGCTTCTAAGAAGATGTAATCGCCAATAAGAAGCAGTACTATTCAAGATTTAGTTATCGGTAATTCACTTATTTGCCGGATTTGGTTCATTAGACGTGACCGACGACCTAAAGATTTAGCTTGATACGACGTCTGCAAACCACATTGCACGGGGGAAGGTGGAAACTGTTCATATGTAGTAAAACCTTCAGAGATCCGCTCGCTTTCGTCACTTGCCATCGTATCGACTTGATGCCAGAACGTCACACTGGTCGCTTCTCTATCTGAAACGGTTACATTTATCGTCTGCAAAATAATATTGCGTGTTGCGGTATCCGAAAAAAAACTGCAAACATATTAGAACACAATAAAAGCTTGTAAGAAGATGTAATCGGCAGTAACAAGCAGTATTATTCAAGTTTTAGTTATCGGTTTTTCACTTATTTGCCGGCTTTGGTGCATTGGACATGAGCGTAGGACCTTAAGATTTTGCATGAAAGTACGTCTGTACGCCTCGTTGCACGGGACAATGTGAAAAGTTTTCCTATATAGTAACCACATAAGAAATCCGCCGTTTTCGTCATTTGCCATCGAATCGACTTAATGCCAGGTCGTCACATTGGCCGCTTTTCTCTTTGAAACTGTTACATTCATCGTGTGCAAAGTTATGTCGATTGCCGCGGTATGCGGAGACACTAAAAGCACCATAGTAGAAGACAGAGGATGCTTCTATGAAAACGTAATCGGCCAGTAACAAGCAGTGTTATTCAAGTTTTAGTTATCAGTTATTCACATATTTGCCGGATTTGGTACATTGGACATGACCGTGCGACCTAACGATTTTGCATGAAACGACGTCTGGAAACCACGTTGCACGGGAGAATGTGAAAAGTGTTCACATGTAGTAACCACATGAAAAATCCGCCCGTTTTCTACATTTCCCATCGAATCGAATTAATGCCAGAGCGTCACATTGCCCGCTTTTCTCACTGAAAAGGTTACATTTACCGTCTGCAAAATTATGTCGCGTGTGGCGGTATGCGGAAAAAACTGAAAACATCATATTAGAACACAGAGAAATCATCTAAGAAGATGTAATCGCCAATAAGAAGCAGTACTATTCAAGATTTAGTTATCGGTAATTCACTTATTTGCCCGCTTTGGTTCATTGGACATGACCGACGACCTAAAGATTTTGCATGAAACGACATCTGGAAACCACATTGCACGGGGGAATGTGGAAGCTGTTCATACGTAGTAAAAACTAGAGAAAACCGCAAGCTTTCGTCATTTGCCATTGAATCGACATGATGCCAGATCGTAACATTGGCCGCTTTTCTCTCTGAAACGGTTACATTCATCGTCTGCAAAGAAATGTCGCTTTCCGCGGTATGTGGAGATACTAAAAGCACCATTGTATAAAACAGAAGCAGATTCTAAGAAGAAATAATCGCCAGTAAGAAGCAGAACTATTCCAGTTTTAGTTATCGGTTATTTACTTATTTGCCGTCTTTGGTGCATTGGACGTGAGCTATAACCTTAAGATTTCGCATGAAAGTACGTCTGTACGCCACGTTGCACGGGAGGGTGTGAAAGGTGTACATAATAGTAACAACATGAGAAATCCGCCCGTTTTCGACATTTGCGTTCGAATCGACTTAATGCCAGATCGTCACATTGGCCGCTTTTCTCTCTGAAACGGTTACTTTTATCGTATGCAAAGTTATGTCGCTTGCCGCGGTATGCGCAGACACTAAAAGCACTACAGTAGAACACAGAAGAAGCTTCTAAGAGGATGTAATTGGCCAGTAACAAGCAGTACTAGTCAAGTTCTAGTTATCGGTTATTCACTTATTTTCCGGCTTTGGTGCAGTGGACATGAGCTAGAACCTTAATATTTTGCATGAAAGTACGTGTCTACGCCACGTTGCACGGGAGAATGTAAAAAGTGTTCATATGTAGTAACAACATGAGAAATTTGCCCGTTTTCGACATTATCCGTCGAATCGACTTTATGCGAGATCATCCCATTGGCCGCTTTTTTCTCTGAAAATGTTACATTCATCGTCTGCAAAATTATGTCGTGTGTTGCGGTATGTGAAAAAAACTGAAAACTTTATATTAGAACACAGAAAAAGCTTCTAAGAAGATTTAATCGCTAATAAGAAGCAGTACTATTCAAGATTTAGTTATCGGTAATTCACTTAATTGCCGGCTTTGTTACCTTGGACACGACCGACGACCTAAAGATTTCGCATGAAATAACGTCTGGAAATCACATTGCGAGAGGGAATGTAAAAACTGTTCATATGTAGTAAAAACTTAAGAGATCCGCTCGCTTTCGTCATTTACCATCGAGTCGACTTGATGCCAGATCGTCACATTGGCCGCTTTTCTCTCTGAAACGGTTACATTCATCGTCTGCAAAGATATGTCACTTTCCGTTGTATATGGAGACACTAACAGCACCATAGTATAATACAGAAGCAGATTCAAGGAAGACGTAATCACAAGTAAGAACCAGTACTATTCAAGTTTTAGTTATCGGTTATTCACTTATTCGCCAGCTTTGGTGCATTGGACGTGAGCCAGAACCTTAAAATTTTGCATGAAAGTACGTCTGTACGCCACGTTGCACAGGAGAATGTGAAAAGTGTCCATATGTAGTAACAACATGAGAAATCCGACCGTTTTCGACATTTGCCATCGAATCGACTTATTGCCAGATCGTCAAATTGGCCACTTTTCTCTCTGAAACCTTTACATTTATCGTCTGTAAACTTATGTCGCGTGTTGCGGTATGCGGAGAAAACTGAAAACATTATATTAGAACACAGAAAAAGCTTCTAAGAAGATGTAATCGCCAGTAAGAAGCAGTACTATTCAAGTTTTAGTTATCGGTGATTCACTTATTTACCGGCTTTGGTGCATTGGATATGAGCTAGGACCTTAAGATTTTGCATGAAAGTACGTCTGTAGGCCACGTTGTACGGGAGGATGTAAAAAGTATACATAATAGTAACAACATGAGGAATCCGCCCGCTTTCGTCGTTTGCTATCAAATCGAATGTATTGACATATCTCCACATTGGCCGATTTTCTCTCCGAAACAGTTACATTTATCGTCTGGAAATTTATGTCGCGTTCTGCATTATGCGGAAAAAAATGAAAACATCATACTAGAACACAGAAAAAGCTTCTAAGAAGATGTAATCGCCAGTAAGAAGCAGTACTATTCAAGTTTTAGTTATCGGTGGTTCACTTATTTACCGGCTTTGGTGCATTGGACATGAGCTAGGACCTTAAGACTTTGCATGACAGTACGTCTGAAGGCCACGTTGTACGGGACAATATGAAAGGTGTACATAATAGTAACAACATGAGAAATCCGCCCCTTTTCGTCATTTGCGACTGCTAAAGTCACATTGGCCGCTTTTCTCTCTGAAACGGTTACATTCATCATCTGCAAAGATATGTCGCTTGCCGCGGTATGTGGAGACACTAAAAGCAACATAGGATAACACACAAGCACATTCTAAGAAGATGTAATCGCTAATAAGAAGCAGTACTATTCAAGTTTTAGTTATCGGTTATTCACTTATTTGTCGCCTTCGGTACATTGGACATGATCGACGACCTAAAGATTTTGCATGAAACGACGTCTGGAAACCACATTGCACGGGGGAATGTGGAAGCTGTTCATATGTAGTAAAAACTAGAGAAAACCGCCCGCTTTCGTCATTTGCTACCGAATCTATTTTATTGCAACACCTTCACATTGGCTGCTTTTCTCTCTGAAACAGTTAGATTTATCGTCTGGAAATGTATGTCGCGTATTGCAATATGCGGCAGAAACTGAAAACATGATATTAGAACACAAATAAAGCTTCTAAGAAGATATAATCGAAAGTAGCAAACAGAAATATACTCTTTGACTTATTTGCCGGCTTTGGTGCATTGGGCTTGAGCTAGGACCTTAATATTTTGCATAATATTACGTCCGTACGCCACGTTGCACGCGAGAATCTGGAAAGTGTTCATATGTAGTAGAAACCTCAGAAATCCGCCCGCTTTCGTCATTTGCTATCGAATCGAATTAATTGCCAGATCGTCACATTGGCCGCTTTTCTCTTTGAAAATGTTACATTCATCGTCTGCAAAGTTATGTCGATTGCCGCGGTATGCGGGTACACTAAAAGCACCATAGTAGAACACAGAGGATGCTTCTAAGAAAATGTAATCGGCCAGTAACAAGCAGTCTTATTTAAGTTGTAGTTATCGGTTATTCACATAGTTGCCGGCTTTGGTACATTGGACATGACCGACGACCTAAAGATTTTGCATGAAACGACGTCTGGAAACCACGTTGCACGGGAGAATGTAAAAAGTGTTCATATGTAGTAACCACATGAAAAATCCGCCCGTTTTCTACATTTGCCATCGAATCGAATTAATGCCAGAGCGTCATATTGGCTACTTTTCTCTCTGAAAAGGTTACATTTACTGTCTGCAAAAGTAAGTCGCGTGTTACGGTATGCAGAAAAAAATGAAAACATCATATTAGAACACAGAAAAAGCTTCTAAGAAGATGTAATCGCCAATAAGAAGCAGTACTATTCAAGATTTAGTTATCGGTAATTCACTTATTTGCCGGATTTGGTTCATTAGACGTGACCGACGACCGAAAGATTTAGCGTGATACGACGTCTGCAAACCACATTGCACGGGGGAAGGTGGAAACTGTTCATATGTAGTAAAACCTTCAGAGATCCGCTCGCTTTCGT